>NC_089596.1:20377560-20677560 GCF_019320115.1 Miscanthus floridulus
AACCCAAAGCACCCAGCCAAACAACAGTAAGCATGTTGACATTGAAGCAGCAATGAAGTGAAAATATTCATCCTCGCTCTAATTGCCATTGATTCTACTCTGGATGCAGAGGCTGGGATAGATTCTACTCCATCATGTAAAAAAGCTAATTGGCACCCTCATTCAATTTGGAACTACAGCTGTTAAGCAGTATTCAATTCTCCAGACTAGAATGCACTGTGCAACCTGTAAAGTGTAAACCAAACAGAAAAATCGATGCGCCTCGGACCTGCGACTCCTTAAAATCGACGGCAAGCCCCCTGTCCCTGCGCGACGACGACGGCTGCGACCCCCCAGCGCCGCTACCGCCTCCGATGCCGCGCCGCTTCTTCGACACCCCCTCCACCTGCGCGCACGGGCACCCCACGCCCACAACAGCAAAGTTTCAGTCGGTGCCGCACCTTCCAGAGTGAGAAGCCCAACTGGAAGTCGTACCGCGCGCGTCGGGCAAGAGCCACTGACAAAGTAGTGAGACGCAAGGTACCTCGTCGAAGCGCCGGAGCGCGCGCCGGCCCCGCGGCTGCTGGCGCGGAGCGCGGGCGACGACGGCGGGGCGGAGGCGGAGGAGGCACGAGCAGGAGGCCGAGGCCGTGGAGGGGAAGGAGAGGAGCGCCGGGGAGGCGAGGAGCGCGGCGACGCACGCCATTGCTGCTGCTGCTGCTTCGGCTGCGGCTGGCGACGCGCGGGGGTTTGATTTGGGTGTTTCCCTCCCCTGCGGAGTGAGCAGCGAGCTCCTTATCCTCTCTCTGTACACTTTCATCAGTTGGGGACTCGGGGAGGGAGCCTCACGTGCGGGCCACGTGAGATAAGTATCTCTTTCTGCTCTAGATTAAATTATTTTAAATTAAATTAAATTTTAAAAATATCATCAATATTTATGACAATAGATTAGATATATTATAAAATATATTTTCATGATATCATAAATGTCGATACTCATTCCTATAATATTAGTTAAACTTATGATATTTGACTTTAAGGTGATTCTAGAAATTGACAGAGTAGATGTGTAAGTGATATTCGAAGATGCTCATAGAAGTATGGTTTTACGTGTGTGCGTCTCTTGTGCGTGTGTTGTGAGTGTCTGAGTTGTGTAATAAAAAAAAAGTGACAAAGGCGACCGTATGGATCTTCATGTGTAGTTAAACAATAAACAGAAAGGATTTCTAAGAAATGGTATAATGTATGACCACTCATCATAAAAGCTATTGGTAAGCATTCCAAACCCATGAAAAAGTTCTCTTGGAGAAGCATTCTAATAACCAAGGCATCAATCTACCAAAACTTTTCTCTAATTTTAGCATGCATTACAGAAATGGATTATCCTTTGTTTCTCTGTACTCTGAAGGAACAAGCAAAAACGAGAACAGAGGACTAAACTCTAAAGGTGTGTCCAGAATGGCACACGAAGACAGGGTTACATCAGAACTCCAGCAGTATTGTCGAGCGCCTTCTTTGCAATCGTGAATTTGCCAGCCAAGTCCTTCCCGGTGTCGTCGGCGATCACATGCTGCTTGATGAACAGCACAATGCCATCCCTCAGTATCTCGAGCTCTGGAAGGCCGGCGACACGAGTGAAGACATTCCACACCCGTGCGTCATCTTTCTGTAGTAAGGTCTCAAACAGCATCTGGAAATGTGAGATCCTTGCTGGAGTCATCTCCACTGGGTTGGCCAGGTTAACCACCTTCAGAGTTGCGAGGGAGAGCGTGAAGTTTGACAGCATCTCTGCAACTAGTTTTGCAAGGTTCATGGATCGACTTGACTCCATATTATCTAGCTCCTTAAAATGGTCCCAGATGCAGTACTGAACAAAGGAGAAAACAAATAATCAGAAAGAGAGACCCTTTGATCACCACCTATGCTGAAAGCAAGGCTGCAAGCACTACAAGTAATAGCTAGACAAGATTCTTTCCAAATCTGAATTAGTCCATGTAAGCTACCATCTGGCAATGCTAATGTGGTATTAGCACCATACCAATATGAAATATATGAAAAACACAAGTTGAAATTCACCGACGTCTTGAGCTGTCATAATAGAATGTCGATTCATACTGAATTCATTTATTTCAGAAAGGGGTGGCCTAAAAATGGATACACGTAAAATAAATCCACATAAACTACCTGAGAAAAAGTAATTTCTGAGCCAAACAAGCTTTAATATAAATAGCAAACATGATAAATACAACAATATACCTGCAAGCTGAACTTGTGATTTTTCTCATGGTTGCATAGCTTGGAAGCAAGGGCTGTGTAATACTTATTGAACATCTTCTCATGCAGACAACAGTCAACAATGACCCTTATAATTTCTCGGTCCTGCATATCAAGCACAGGAAAAGGCATACATCAATAATATTGTCAAATACATGCACAACAACTAATCTTCAGGAACATTGATCGCATGCCTGCTTCCCAGAAAGGCCCAGCCTCAAGAGCTTCTCAAAAGCATCTACATAGTCTTCAGCACTCATTATAATACAAAAGATTGCTCTTCGTATGTCAGTGTTCATCCACTGAGCAGCTGCAAGCTGAAGAAGTTTGTGTCTCTACAACATCCTTGCTTATAACAGCTGCACCATCTTCGACATTAGCTACTGTGGATGGAACATTCCCAGACAACCACCATTGCCCTTTCTTATCAGGGTCCAAAAGCCTACTCCATGTTAGCCCACGCAAGAGGACATCTTCTGCCTTAAGCTGTCAATATGTAAAAAAGGAAAAAATAAAATAAAATAAGTGTTAACTGCATTCTGAAATCACAATTCATTACACAGATGATGGGCAAGTCATTCTGGTTCAAACCTTTTGAAGCCACTTTTTTATTCGAGTATGGTGTGAAGGATCCTCTTTAGGCCTTTTCTTATTGTTCTTAATGTCACATATGGTCTCAAGCATAAATTCCATCTGAGCAGTAAGTTAAAACCATTCAGACAAATTAAAAACCTACGTGGAAAGTGATGCTTCTTAAATAGGTGCATTGAACAACATAAACTTACTCTTCTGCTACGTATATCAGTCTTCCCATCTTCTCGAACACCAGAGTGCAATTTAAGCTGATTCACAGAGTTCTGAATACTAAGGACAAAATCTTTCATAGCACCTGGATCATCTCCCCTCAGCTTCATTCCACAGCCTGCCCATTTAGATGAAAGCAAATTCCCAGCTTCACTCAGAGACAGAAAAAGAGGGTACGGTACTCTATACATGAATAGTTATTATGATGGTTAAATGTTTCAGTTGAGTTACTATTGAAATGTGATATAACACCATACACTGTAGGATGATCAACACTGTAGAGACATCCAGCTCTGTCAAGCGCTTGCTCAGAATCAACAGAAGATCATACACAAGATCGCTGTTAATATCGGACAACAGGATGCACTAATCAATATTATGAGAATTTATGATTGATGTGGCTTTAAAACATATTATGCTGTTCCATTCGAATCACAAACCTTGAGATGACACCAAATATACACAAATAGCAGAAGAGTAAGGTAAGATTTCTCAGAGATAGACCATCTTCTTTTGAGTACTCATCCTGCCACAAGAGAAACACAAATAGTATCAGCCAATGTTTTCAAGTCGTCTAGTCGACTCTGGTCGCCATGGGACCGACCAGACGATTAGTCGCGATTAGTCATCGACCAGGACGACGACCAGAGTCTGGTCTGGGCAGTAGGCACACCTACCATCATTGGAGGAAGAGCTCATCTTCGTGAGCTAGGGGGGAGCAGAGGCGCAGAGCCAGGGAAGAGCTTCACCAAGAGGCGTGCTGGCTGGGGAAGAGAAGCAGAGAAGAGAGAAAGAGCAGAGCAGCAGCAGCCGTCACGCACAGGAGCAAAGAAGAGAGAAAGACCAGAGCAGCAGCAGCCGTCACGCACAGGAGAGGAGAAGAGAGAAAGAGCAGAGCAGCAGCAGCCGTCATGCACCGGAGAGAATGAGAGATGGGAACCCTAGAGACTTGGCCTCCTGTATATATATTACAGACCCTAGTGGGCCAAATTGGCAGCCCAACTACTCACCTGGAAGCCCAGTCAGGCAAGCCCAAAGAAGGCAGTGCCCAGCCTGGTCGTGCAGCCCCCTGGTCGGACGACTAATCGTGATTAGTCGGATGACCAGGTTTCTAGTCGAGCTAATCAAGTCGAGGTCTCTAATCGAGGTCATGGTACCGACCAGACCAACTAATCGCGATTAATCGGACGACTTGTAAACATTGATATCAGCTCAATAAAAAAATCCATTAGCATCACCACACAAAAGAATTCAAGAATCCTCGAGGTAAGCAGATATACAGAGAACATAATAAGTCATATTTATCTTAGTAATAAGAAGAGTGATACCTCAAACGACTTAGCAATAGAGGCAAGGATCTTGGCACTCAAGTCAATACCAACCAAGCATGCCATGCCTACAACAAAGGCTGCAAACACAGCAGCATATCTGCAAAAACAACAAAGCATTAGTTTTGCAGTAGTAAACTATATCAAATTCTGACAAGACTGAGATTATCATATTCATACGAAAATGGGGTTTGTAACAAATACACTAAGTGCTTAATCAATCTAAAGAAAAGACTTATATGGTTGATGAGACACCCTTAACTGTTCATTGCCGCGAGGTCCTCGGGAACAACTAGCCAAAACCTCATCCCTGATTATCTGAGAGCCAACACTTCGTGGAACAGACTGTGATAGATAAAGCAACAAAAAACGGAAAAACAGTACCCCCATGGTTAATCAAGACCTGCAAAAAAAAATCTGAAAGACAGGTGGTAGAGAAATATCAGAAGAAATGAGAGATCTTGTAGTCTAGGGTTGTACTCGAAAAAGCGTGGCAATTTCCTGAGTAATGGACTCCACGTTTGACTCTGAAAGTCTGTTCAGAAGTCCTGATGCATAGCAAACATTAGGTCATACATGGGAATACACTCGCAAACTAAAAATGATAAATACATGTGGCAACAATCAAGTAAATATAAGATAGAATTTAGGCTCAAACCTCTTACTCTGCGACGCATCTGAGCAATTTCTTCTGATTCTGAATTGGAAGCATTACGCAAACTCGGAGGTACATACTTCCCTTTTGATTCTGTGGGCAGTTCAACCACATTAGGCTCTCCATCCTCAGATTCCAGAACTGCTCCACCATTCTCTTCATCCATGTCAACACCTTCATCATCTGGTTCTTTCATCTCTGAGTCATCCTCCATCTCTTTTTCCTTTTCCAACCGTTCTCTTCACCCACATCATCCAGTTCCTTCGTTTCCATACCAGCCTTCTTCATCTTTTTCTTCTTCTTTTTCCGACCATTCTCTTCACCCCTGTCATCTGGTTCCTCCATCTCTGTGTCATCCTTCTTCGCCTTCTTATTTTTCTTTTTACCTTTTTTTCTTGTCTAAATTAGTGTCATCCGCCACATTCCAATCATATGCTTTTGTTTCATCATCTGAACCAAAGTCGCCACCAAACCCAAGGTCTGCAAAAAGTTCATCCATACCATCATCCGGACCTCCCAACTTTCCTTTCTTCACCTTGAGCTTTTTCGCAAGCTTCCTCTCCATCTCTAGATCCTCCTCCATGCTCACAGCTCCACCCTGTCAATAGTTAGCCTAGTGTTCATGTTTTCTAGCATTTACATTTCAGTCCTAATGTGGTTGGTAGGGCTTGCCTTGGTGGTGAAGTTGATAAACACCTTGGCAGCCAAGTTTCCTAAAGCATCTACCATTAGGTAGTTAGAATATTCCCTGGGATAAACCCCTGGCCTATAAGAGCACATGGGGGGAGCCACTTGTACAATTCAACTGTCTTGTATTTTGCAATTCAATAGAAGGCCACATGCCAAGTTATCCTCCTAATTACCTGTGATCTGGTGATCTATGCCAACAATAGAGCGTCGCTACAATTGTCAGTAGTTAGCCTAGTGTTCATGTTTTCCAGCATTTACATTTCAGTCCTAATGTGGTTGGTAGGGCTTGCCTTGGTGGTGAAGTTGATAAACACCTTGGCAGCCAAGTTTCCTAAAGCATCTACCATTAAGTAGTTAGAATATTCCCTGTGATAAATCCCTAGCCTATAAGAGCACATGGGGGGAACCACTTGTACAATTCAACTGTCTTTTATTTTGCAATTCAATAGAAGGCCACAGGCCAAGTTATCCTCCTAATTACCTGTGATCTGGTGATCTATGCCAACAATTGGTATCGAAGCTCGGGGTTGAGAGAAAGGGAGAGGCATGGCCACCTCCACACAGAGAGCAGCAGCCGCCGCCGCCGCCGAGCAGCGTGCACAGCGTCTGGCCGCGGCAGAGGCCGCAGCCACGCAGGCGCAGCAGGCCATGGAAGCCGCAGCAGCAGCAGCTCGGAACGCGGCCGCCACGGCCGCGGCTCTACGTCGAGAGTTGGTGGAGGAGGATCCGCCACGTGATCGCCGCTCGCTTCCGCGGAGGAGCCCGGAGCGCGAGTGTAGGCAGACGCGGTCGCCCAGTCGGGATCAAGATCGCCGCCGCGGACGGGCCAGGGGCCGCTCGCCGGTGATCCAGACCGTATACAAGGATTCTGGCTCAAGCTCCACCTGGCCGATGCTCACCAAGTCAAATTACCATGAATGGGCCTTGATCATGAAGCTGAAGCTCTAGGCGTGGCAACTCTGGGACGCGATCGAGTACCAGGACCTACCATACCATGAGGACAGGCGCACGGTGGAGGCGATCATCGCCGCCGTGCCGCAGGAGATGTAGATGCCGCTGTCCAAGAAGGGATCGGCCAAGGAGGCCTGGGACTCCATCGCCGCCGCGTAGATCGGCGTCGATCGGGTGCACCACGCCACGCTCTAGTGACTCCGCAGCGACTGGGAGAAGCTCGCCTTCCATCCGGGTGAGCAGATCGAGGACTTCACTCTTCGCTTGATGGCCCTGAAGCAGCAGCTCCTTCTCCACGGCGACAACGACATTGATGAAGAGCGCGCGGTGGAGAGGCTCCTGCGCGTCGTGCCGCCGAAGTACGCCCAGCTCCGGATCGCCATCGAGACGCTTCTCGACTTCCAGGACCTCACCATCGAGGAGGTGTCTGGGCGTTTGAAGATGGTGGACGACATGGAGGCGCTGGCCACGGAACCGGCTGCCATCGGTGGTCTGCTGCTGATAAGGGAGCAGTGGCGTGCCAAGGAGAAGGAGGAGGTTGCCGCTTCCGTGTCAGGCAAGGAACCGCGACGTCGTCCATGCGGCGGCAAGAAGCAGCACGGGAAGGGCAATCGTGGCGGAGGAGACAGAGGCGATGGCGACGATCGTGGGGCGGACGACGACACCTGCCTCAACTATGGTGATCGCGGCCACTGGGCGCGCGACTGCCGCCAGCCGTGCCGTGGTGGTGGTGACCGCGGCGGCGGCGGTGGCAACCAAGGCGGAGGAGGCAACCACGTTGGAGGTGATCGCGATGGTGGTGACCGCAGAGGAGGCAACCGCGTTGGAGGTGATCGAGGTGGACGGCGCGGTGGTGGGCGTGGCGGTGCTACGCACGTCGCAGAGGCGGAGGACGATGATGGTGCTCTGTTCCTCACCCATGGCTTCCTCGGGCTCGACAAGAAGGCCGAAGCCGTCTGCTCCAAGGCCACGGCTTCCCTCGACATCAACAAGCCACGCGCGCATGTCTTCCTCAACACCAGCGCCAACGAGGAGGCGCTCGACGGTTGGTACCTCGACAGCAGGGCCACGCATCACATGACCGGCCGCCGGGAGCTCTTTGCCGAGCTCGACACCACGGCGCGCGGCACGGTGCGTTTCGGCGACTCGTCTTGAGTGGAGATCAAGGGGACCGGCTCCATCGTCTTCCAAGCCAAGAACGGGGAGCGCCGCGTCCTCCATGGCGTCTTCTACATCCCAGCGCTCCGAAACTCGATTATGAGTTTGGGGCAGCTCGACGAAGGAGGCTCCAGGGTGGAGATTGATCATGGAGTGCTCCGTATCTGGGACCAGCGTGGTCGTCTTCTCGCCAAGGTACATCGCGGGCCTAGTCGGCTGTACATCCTGCACTTGGAGGCCGCGCAGCCGGTGTGTCTTGCCGCCAGGAAGGAGGACGAGTTGTGGAGGTGGCATGAGCGCTACGGGCATCTCAGCTTCGAGGTGCTGCACCAGCTCGGCAAGCAGGGGATGGTGAGGGGGATGCCGGTGATCAAGCATGTGGAGCAAGTCTGCGACACCTCATCCACGGTGACTTGTGCGGGCCGGTGACGTCGGCGACGCCAGGAGGGCGCCGCTACTTCTTGCTGATGGTGGACGATGCCACCCGCTTCATGTGGGTGGTGCTTCTGCCGACCAAGGATGCTGCTACGGATGCCGTGAAGCGGGTGAAGGCCGAAGTAGAGAAGGAGACCGGCCATGAGCTCAAGGTGCTACGGACCGACAATGGAGGAGAGTTCACCATCGGCGAGCTGGTGCAGTACTTTGCCGCCGAAGGAGTCAAGCGGCACTACTCTGCACCACACTCACCATAGCAGAACGGTGTGGTGGAGCGGCGCAATCAGACGGTCGTGGTGACAGCACGCGCGCTCCTGAAGCAGAGGTCCATGCCGGCCAAATTCTGGGGGGAGGCGGTGATGACGGCGGTGCATCTGCTCAACCACGCACTGACAAGAAGCTTGCAAGGCAAGACCCCCTATGAGACCTGGCACAAACGAGCGCCGACGGTGAGTTATCTGCGTACATTCGGCCGCGTCGCCTACACAAGGGAGCTCGGGCAGCTACGCAAGCTCAACGACCGCGGCAAGGTTGGGGTCTTCATCAGCTACGCCGAGGGCGCCAAGGCCTACCGGGTCCTCGATCCGGCGACAGGATGCGTCAAGGTGAGCCGCGATGTGGTGTTTGATGAAGGGCGCGACTGGGATTGGTCCAATTCAGCCGCCAGGACGTCTGCTTCCGCCTCCAGCGACTTCGACATCGAGTTATGGGGAGTCGACGCAGACGGAGCTCTACCGCGCACGCCATCACCAGCTCTAGGGGAGCACGATCCACCGGCCTCCTCTACTTCACCAGCAGCAGAGACCAAGCAGGCGGACCCAGTTGAGTTCGCGTCACCGCTCGAGGACAACGACGATCGCCTTGACGCTTTCTACGACGGCGAGCAGCTGCGGTACAGTACCATGCCCAACATCATCGGGGATGCGCCCACACCACCGCCGGCTTCACGTCTCTTCGCCAAGCTTCACCTCACGCACGCCGGTGAGCCGGCCAACTTCACGGAGGCTGAAGGCGATCCTGTCTGGCAGGCCGCCATGGAGCAGGAGATCAAGGCGATTGAGCAGAACCGCACGTGGGAGCTTGTGGAGCTTCCTCCCGGTCACTGGCCCATCACCCTGAAGTGGGTCTACAAGCTCAAGAAGGACGAGCAGGGCGCGGTGACCAAGTACAAGGCGCGCTTGGTGGCGCGGGGTTTCGTCTAGCAGGAAGGGATCGACTTCGACGACGCGTTTGCTCCCGTGGCGCGCATGGAATCCGTCCGAGTCCTCCTCGCGCTGGCGGCCCAAGAAGGATGGCGTGTCCACCACATGGACGTCAAATCAACCTTCCTCAATGGCGACCTCAAGGAGGAGGTGTACGTGAAGCAGCCGCCTGGCTTCACCGTCGCCGGGAAGGAGAAGTTGGTGTACCGTCTACGCAAGGCTTTGTATGGCCTACGGCAGGCTCCGTGAGCTTGGAACGCCAAGCTAGACGCCACCCTCAAGGAGATGGGTTTCTAGCAAAGCGACCATGAAGCCACGATGTACAGGCGAGGAATAGGGGAGGAGCTGCTGCTGATCGGCGTCTATGTTGACGACTTGATCATCATCGGTGCCAGCGCTCAAGCCATAGAAGGTTTTAAGGCTCAGATGAAGAAGGTTTTCGACATGAGCGACCTCGGCCTCCTGTCCTTCTACCTGGGGGTCGAAGTACATCAAGATCCAGCTGGGATCACTCTGAGGCAAACCCATTATGCTAAGAGGGTCCTTGAGCTAGGAGGTATGGATGCCTGCAACCCCGCCCATACACCAATGGAGGAGCGACTGAGGTTGAGCAGGCAGAGCACGACTGTAGAAGTTGATCCTACCCAATACAGAAGATTGGTGGGTAGCTTGCACTACTTGGTCCACACAAGACCTGACTTAGCCTTCTTAGTAGGCTTTGTCAGTCGATTCATGGAGAGGCCGACTGCAGAGCACCAAGCTGCCATCAAGCGCATCCTGAGAGATGTGGCTGGTACTCTGGAGTTTGGCCTACACTACACTAAGGCTCTAGGGAGAGCAAGGTTTGTTGGGTACTACGACAGTGACTTGGCTGGGGACATTGACACCAGCAAGAGCACTAGTGGCACCCTGTTCTTTCTAGGAAGCAATCTTGTGCGCTGGCAGTCAGTGAAGCAAAAGGTGGTGGCTCTATCTAGTTGTGAAGCTGAGTACATTGCCACTACCACAGCTGCAACACAAGCTATTTGGCTATCCAGGCTGCTGGTAGACCTCCTTGGAAGGAATGTGGAAGTGGTTGAACTGAAGTTGATAGCAAGTCTGCACTTGCTCTAGCCAAGAATCTAGTCTTTCATGAGCGCAGTAAGCACATCAGAATCAAGTATCACTTCATCAGAAACTACTTGGAAGATGGAAGTATCAGGGCTGATCACATATCCACCACTGATCAGCTGGCTGACATTCTAACCAAGTCTCTTGGAAGATCAAAATTTGAAGAGATGAGGGGAAGAATTGGGCTCAAGCATATCACTTCCAAGGACCACAAGGCTAAAGGGGAGAATTGTCAGTAGTTAGCCTAGTGTTCATGTTTTCCAGCATTTACATTTCAGTCCTAATGTGGTTGGTAGGGCTTGCTTTGGTGGTGAAGTTGATAAACATCTTGGCAGCCAAGTTTCCTAAAGCATCTACCATTAGGTAGTTAGAATATTCCCTGAGATAAACCCCTGGCCTATAAGAGCACATGGGGGGGGACCACTTGTACAATTCAACTGTCTTATATTTTGCAATTCAATAGAAGGCAACAGGCCAAGTTATCCTCCTAATTACCTGTGATCTGGTGATCTATGCCAACACACCCATCTCCATCTCAAGATATTCCTGGAAGTTGGACTTGGGCTTCGGCTTACCCTCTGCTTCCCTCTTTCTCTTCTTCTTCTTCATGCCATCAGGCTCTTTCTTTGGCTTCTTCTCCTCAACCGGACTTGGCTCTACTACTGGTATTGCCGGCTTCTTCCTTTTGCCACCCTAAATCAATGAATTTAGTGCATCAGAATTAAGACAGTAAAGAAGGCAAAACAAGTTATTGCAGTCTTCCTTTCTAGGGACTTGGTAAACTCACCTGATGCTCAACCCAAGAGAGAAACCACAGCTTGTGCTTCTCTGATCTCGCTTCTTTCCATGACTTCTGCTCTGATTTCCCTAGAACAAGCACCAAGAGCAAACATTCAGCATACATTGTTGCAGTAGTAGAGTTCGTTCATCACAGAGCACAGGTATAAGACTCGGGAAAAAAAACCCTTACCCGCCATGATTACTCTAAGTGCTCCTGACGCAGACTCAATTGGACCTGCAAATTGGGCAACAAGAGATTACTAATGGGTAGGGGCGGACACAGCAAAGGGACATGGATGTACACATGACCCCCGATAATAATTGCAAAAAAGTTCGAAATTAGGAGGCATCAGATAGCCAATCAGCTTTAGTTAGGGTTTGGGTGCTCGGCATCGCACAGCAGGGAGACAAGAGAAGGGATGGGAATACCTGGTGGGTGCTCATCGCCGGCGAAGAGACCGACGAAGGCCTCAGCACCTGGCGTAGGACGGCGGAGGCGGAGGCGGCGGCGGCCCACCAGTCATCGGAGAGCGAGAGAGGGGCAAGAGAGACAGACAGAAACGCACGAATGGGGGCAGGAATGCGGCGGACGGCCGGCCAGCTCAGTCTGGGGTTGTTCGGCGGCGCAGGGAGAGCGCACCCACATGGGAAGAGGGAGGAGAATTCCGTGAGGGCAGGGGCAGCAGGAACGGTTCGGCCGTTTGGGCCGATTTGAGTTTTTGGGCCACTTGTTTTTAGGCTAGAATGGGACAAAAGGAGGATGCATTGTTAGTGGATTGAAATCACTTTAGCCCATGTTTTAGTCAAGAGCAACGTATTCTCTCTCAATCACTTCCTTTTTGAATTTGAGATTGAGAAACTATTTGTTCAGTCTAAAAAGGTAGCTAAAAACTAGGTTTAGAGCATCTAAACAAAAAGGCTAATAGGTGTTTTACTAGTTGAACTTAGATTATTTTTTAGCTCCAGCTAATGAGTGATCGACAGAGCATGCTAGCAGTAGGCCTTGCATGTAGCATGGGGTCTACCATCACCATCCACGCCTTGAATGCTTCTTTGCTCCGCTTGCGAGACACAACCTTCCCTCACGCTCACAGTCTCACTGGTGTGACCCTTCTTCACTCATTTCCTCTTCTCCACTTCCTTTCCTAGCAGCTTTGTTGCATGTCAAAATAGTGAAGCCATCGCTAGCTAGGAGCTCCCTTCATCGCGCTCGTCATCTTGTCCTTGCTCTACAAGTTCTGCAGTGAACCACAGGTACACATGCTCCTACTACATGCTAGGTAGATGTACATAGAAGTAGCCCAATGGCGCAGATCTTCATTGATTTGGAACCTTTGGTAACGTGGCATATATGTTGGCCAGTAGATAATAGCTTAACCTCTATACCTCTGTACGTAAGCTAGCAGTATACAAACTAGTTCAAAATTTTAACAAGTGCCGCTACGTCTCTCTCCCTCCCATTCTTTCCACAAAGTGCGGCAAACCAGCCAATGAGTTATCAATAGAGCGTGCTAGCAACATGCCTTGCATGCAGCAACGGGCCCGCCATTACCATCCATGGCTTGAATGCTTCTTGGTCGCCCCGCATGTGAGACACAGCCATCCCTCAGGCTCAGTCTCACTGGTGTGAGCCGTCTTCACTCCTTGCCTCTTCTCCACTCTTCTTTCCTAGTTGCTGGTCGAAATAGTGTTGAAGGTGTCGCTAGCTAGGAGCTCCGTTCATCGCGCTCATCATCTTGTCCTAGCTCTACAAGTTCTACAGTGAACCAGAGGTACACATGCTCATACAAGCTTGATTACATATAAGTATCCCAATGGCACATATCTTCACTGATCTGGAACCTTTGTGTCGGGTTCATAAACCCGGGGTCCCTCATGGACCAGCTTTCCAGTAAAGGCTCAGCCCAGCAGACGATGTTGCGAACGATGAGCAACTCTTGGGCTGGCCGAAATACCTAAAACAACATGCTAAAAGGGTGATCCAATCTCCGACCGGAAGGCCTCGCTAAGGAGGAATAGCGCTCGCTTCCGACTCTGGCTCGCCTCTCCAACCAGAAGGCCTAGCCTGTAACACCTCGGGTGTTTAAATACTAAAACAGGACATGTCATCATATGCATTGCAAAACATTTGGTCATATGGAAAACTTTGATATGCATTCACTAAAACAAGTTTACATTTATGTTATGAGTATTGCCTTGTATGGTTTGAATTGAGTTAAAAATTTGGTTTGGATTTTGAATTTTCAAGAAAACCTTGATTTTTCAGTATTTAAATCCTACCCTGAAAACTCATTTCAAAATCTAAGCATATTTTGGGGTTGAGCCTAAAAGCAAAAGTGTAGAGCTTGTCAAGTTATACAAAGTTTGTTTTTGGAGTTTTCAAAGTTGTTTAGAAAAATTTGAAGTAATTTGAAAAGGCGTGATTCTTTAAATGTCTACTATTTGAATTCAAATTTGTAATTCAAAATGTAGAAAGAATTTGGGTATGGTTATAAAATCAAAGTTGTAGAACTTCAAATTTGGAACAACTTTTATTTTTGGAGATTTTTGAGTTGTTACATAAATTTGGGAGTAATTTGGATTTTTAAATCGAATGGCAGTTTGGTAATTCTGATGAACAGTAACCGCGGAAGCCAACCCGCCGCCTACGATCTTCCTTCTGCTTCCAGACGCGAGTGTGGCCGCCCTTGGCTTTGTGCTGGCATGGGAAAGGCCCCTGCGTGGCTTCTCTTTGCTTCCTGGCCGCCCTATAAAGCCTGTGCAGTCGCCGTTCTTCATTTTCCCTTCTCATCTATTTTCCCGATGCCATTGCCGCTGCTCCGTCGAGCTGTCACCGTCGATTCAGCGCCATTGCCATCTCGGCAAAGCCTGTCCTAGCTTCGCCTGCTCCTTGTGCACCCAGCCAGCCAGTTTTGGTCACTTGATTTCGCCGGGAACCCCCGTTCGTTGCTCTTCTTCCTCGCGGCCGGCAGTACCGCCGTCGAGAGCGCGTCGCCATGGCCAGAGCTCTCCGGTGCGTATTTGTCCTTGCTCAGCGTAGCTCCAGCTTCGCCTTGATGCCGTGGTGCTTTGTGCCCGGTTGGTTGATCGTTTTGTCCACCGCAGTCGCCGAAGCACCGCCACCGTCAATGTTTTGCTCCGTCGTGATTGCTGTGAACGTCGACCTACTTCACCGTTGCTTCTCCGGCCCCGTTCTTTGCTCCATCAAGCTCGGGGTGAGTTACTAGTGCTTCCTGTGCACGTCGAACCACTCATCCGTTGCTCTTTCGATCCAGCTTTATGCTCCAGTGCATTCGGGGTGAGCTCCAGGTTCTTTCCGAGTTGTTTGTATGATCTCCAGGTTCTTTCCGAGTTGTTTGTGTGAGCTCCAGGTTCTTTTCCGAGTTGTTTGTGTGATCTCCAGATTCTTTCCGAGTTGTTTGTGTGAGCTCCAGGTTCTTTTCCGAGTTGTTTGTGTGATCTCCAGGTTCTTTCCGAGTTGTTTGTGTGAGCTCCATGTTCTTTCCGAGTTGTTTGTATGATCTCTAGGTTCTTTCCGAGTTGTTTGTGTGACTCCTGGTTCTTCCCGAGTTATTTGTGTGAGCAGGTGGTTTGAAAATAATTTTTTCCTTTTTCAGAAATGATTGAATAGTGCTGTAATTTGTTATTTTTGTGTAGATTTATTTAGAGCTCTAAAAATTATAAAAATTTTTGTGTGACCTCTCTGTGATGTATATTATTTAGGAAAAATATGAAATGTTACTTTTCAGTAATTTTTGAATGTGATAAAAATTGCTCAATTAATTAATAAATGAGTTTTCATGATTTTTCTAGGCTTAATTAATTATCCAAAAATTATGAAAATTGTTTTGCCACTTAGTTATCATGTGGTGAACCTTTACAAAAATTTTGAGCTCAATTGGAACTAGTTGATTTATTCCATAATTTTGAATTAAATAATTAATTCATAAAAGCAAATGGTAACCTCTAATGATTTAGGTTTGGATTGAATTTTGGATTGAGTGATGACTTTGGGTAATTAGTTGGTAATGATCCTTGGCAATTGAAATAAGTTTTATGAATATGTTTAATTAGTGGTTAATTGGCATCCATCATCGAGCATCATATTTTGTATCTCGCATCATGTTAAACATGGCATTGTTACTACGTGTAGTGAACGAAGGTGAGCACGTGGTAGTTAATCAAGTTGTGGAGGAGGTTAATCCGCCTGTTGAGGTCGGATTTGATATTTGTGGAACGTCTCCTGAATCAGACTTTTCCATCAACGAAGGCAAGCCCCGGATGCATACAACCCTACCTTGTGTTTTATAAATTAATTTCGCTTTTGCTTTCCGTTACTGCATTAAGTGATTAGGAGTTAAGTAAGAGCCTAATTGGTGCATTACCAACCTTGTTATTCCATATTTACCATATTACCAGTTTTAAATTCGTATATGCCTAGTCTTGCTTAGCTGCGTAGAACGATGAAGTCAGGTGATTAACTGCCACCTGCAAGTTTTAAATGGAACTTTGGTTACTTATGTTATCATGTGATATGGGAATGTGGAGTAATAAATCTAGACCGGGCGAACTCGGCGTGTGTGAGCCACAAGACATGGAGGTCTTGTGAGCGGGTTCTTTCCGCCTGTGTCGATTAAGGCCCGTACCGTTGTTGAATTGCATGAGGTGAGACTTTGTAGTACTAACCGCATACTCCGGTAAGCCTTAACTTAGCTATTCTATTACGAGAATGGCTACTCGCGCACTGGGAGTGGAGAGATGGCGGGAATAGCGTGTACCCACGTGGCATTGGGCTGGATTGGTGGAGTACTGTATTCTCGGGTGGCGTGGACCCGTTCTTGTTTAGAGGATCCGAGGGTAGGTTGATATATGTAGGTCGGGGACCTACATATGTCGTGTGGTCTGGAATCCCCAGCTAGGTTTAATCGGTTCGAATCGTCGTTGCTCCTCGGTTATGGAGACTCAACTCACTGTTCATCATCGTAGTTTAATAACTGGAACTTGAGGATGGTTTAAGAAAATGTTGGATACGGAGTTTCATGATCTCAATACGGATCGTGTTAGCTTTGTATATGATCTTATGAAGTTTTAAATGTTGACATAAAGAATTTTATTAAAGAGCTTTTACGCAAAAGAACTTTGATTATTGCTAAAGCCATACCTTGAATCCCATGAGCCAACATTCCTGAGATCTATCAGTTTTATTTTGGTTAAGTCTTGTTGAGTACTTTTGTACTCAAGGTTCGTTGACCCTTGTTGTAGGTGAGCCTCATGAGCAGATCTGTTTTGGATCGTGCTGCATGACTATCGTTCGTTCTGACGATGAGAAGTAAATGTGTGGCCCTTGGGCAGGGCAGTCTCATTGTGTGTTTTGTATTATATTATAATGCCACTCCACTATTTCATTTTGTAATAAACATCGAACCTAGTTGCGAGGTTTGAAACTACCGTTTTGTAAATTATGTTATTGTAAGACTTCCGTTGTTTTTACTCTGGTATTAATGTTTGAATAAATGTTGTAATACTACAATGACTCTATAACGTGATCCTGCTCGGAAATCGTGGATGATTCAGGGTTCCCCGAGGACACCCGACAGTCTTTTTAAGTTATTGGAAGCATATGCATAAATGTCAAAGGTCATCGGACAGTGACAAGTGCATGTGGGCCCTATAACTTAGGAGGTTCTGCCACAGAATGGTATCAGAGCATTCGTTACAAGGTTTTTGTTGTATTATTTTACAAAAACTTCAAAATGATTTGGGATGACTAAATTTAACTTGCTAATTTGGTCCAAATTGCTTCTGACTTATCTTATTTCTTTCTCACCATTCCTTATTTGATTAAAAGGGTTTTGTGTGGTGGAGTAGTAATCTTACTATGCCCTATATAAAAATAAATGTTGTTTATGTGCATTATAAACTTTGATGTTTTTGTTCGTAAGAACGATTCATGCATCATTATTAATTCACTCGTTACTTCCTTCACCTCTTAGTCTGGAGTTGAGTAGTGAGACTGGTTTGAGTAATGTAATCCATCATAGCTGCTCTTTAGACTTTGATCAAATGGTCTTACTTGGATTAAATTGGTTTCCTACAGTATGACTCGTGCCAAGATGATGCCCCGTAAGTCCACTGGACCCAAAGGAGTTCCTCGTCACCAACTTGCCCCTAGAAACGATGGTGCTAGTAGTAGCAGTTCTAGGCCTGATTCCTAGTCAGAGATACAGAGGATTTCTGTAGAATTAGCACAAGCTACTAGAGATAGGGCTTTAGATGCTATACAGGTAGGAGAATTACAGGATCAATTGAGGCGTCTCACCACCGCACACAGGAACTACGAAAGCATGTTAGTTCGTACGGTGGAGGGACGAAATGAAGCTTGGCAGAGAGAAAATGTAGCTAGAGCTAGAACTCATGAGCTAGAATTCTATGTAGAAGATTTAGAAGAACATAATACTTATCTGCATAAGGAAGTTCATAGGCTTAGCAATCTACTAAATCCGAATCATGAGCCTCAAGCTGATGCAATGGACCCCGGTGTCATCCTTGCCGATGATGATGAATCAGGAGAGGAAGAAGAAGAGGTGGTTTATGAGAGGTCTGAATACTAAACTGCAGACAATGATGACAACTTGCACCAATGTCACTTATCATGAGGCAGTAAATATTGCAATTGCTTCAGAGTCAAAGTATCGGCAGCATAAGGAGCTCAAAAAGAAAAAGAGTATGCCGTCTGGATCTTTTGGGGGAAATCAGAAGAGGCAGAGGGTGATTTATCATCCAGTATATCATAATCATCCTCCTTACCGTCCGCCACAGTCTCAAGCCGGGCAACAGTCAAATGTCCGTCCTGCTATAACCTATCCGAACTCACAGTCGACCAATGCTCCTGGTAGCAATGCTCCAACGTCCCAGGGTCACAACTATCCATGTTATAATTGTGGAAGGACTGGTCATTTCTCCAGGGAATGTCCATATCCTAGACAGGCTAATCAAAATTATCAGAAGGCCCCTGCCAATCAACAACAAGGTCAGGCACCAAACAAGAACCCTAATCAGAATGCTCAGAAGGGCAAAGATGAGAGGAAGACAGGACGGGTGTTCTATATTCAAGCTGGAGAAATTCCAGAAGGGGAGCCAGTGATGATGGGTATGTTTCCTGTTGCCAATCATCCTGCAGTTATACTTTTTGATTCTGGCGCATCGTATTCATTCATCAATAGAACATTTGTCGTGAAGCATGAAATTTCAATTGGGGCAACAAAGAAAAGTTTCTTTATACAGTCGCCCGGGGGACATCTGTGTACTAAGGAAATGGTATACCAGGTACCCATAAACCTGGGTGGGCATATTTTTCCCACTACCATGATTATCCTTAAGGATCAGGATATAGATGTAATCTTGGGAATGAATTGGATGTATCAGCATAAGGCTGTTATAGATGCTTTGAATAGGACATTAAGGGTGAGTTTGCCTGATAGTAATTCTCAACTTCTCATCCAACTTCCAACCCTAAGGAGATCAGTGGGCAAGATTTATGCAACTGCTGTCAAAGAGATTAGAGATATTCCGGTAGTGTGTGAATTTCCGGATGTGTTTCCTGAAGATTTACCCGGTCTACCACCTGATAGGGATGTACAGTTTAACATAGAGTTACAACCTGGAACAGCTCCGATTTCTCGGAGAGCTTATAGGATGCCACCTAAGGAATTGGCCAAGTTGAAGGCTCAGTTACAAGACTTGATTGAGAAGGGGTTTATCCAACCTAGTTCATCACCTTGGGGATGTCCGGCAACTTTTGTGAAAAAGAAAGATGAGACTCTGAGGTTATGTGTTGACTATCGTCCGTTGAATGAAGTGACCATCAAGAATAAGTATCCATTACCTCGGATAGATTTGCTTTTTGATCAATTGGCTGGAGCCAAAGTTTTCTCCAAGATAGATTTGAGGTCAAGATATCACCAAATCAAGATAAAGCTTGAAGATATTCCCAAAATGGCATTTACCACAAGATATGGATTATATGAATACTTGGTGATGTCTTTTGGTTTGACAAATGCTCCCGCTCATTTCATGTATCTGATGAACTCAGTATTCATGCCTGAGCTAGACAAGTTTGTAGTGGTGTTTATTGATGACATTCTAGTATATTCCAAGAATAAGAAAGAACATGTGGAACATCTCAGAATTGTTCTGACCCGCTTGAGAGAACATCAATTATATGCCAAGTTCAGCAAGTGTGATTTTTTGCTTAAGGAAGTGCAATTTCTTGGACATGTCTTGTCAGCCGAAGGAGTTGCAGTTGATCCTAGCAAAGTGAAGGATGTGCTTGATTGGAAACTGCCAGCCACAGTTCATCAAGTTCGGAGTTTTCTTGGATTGGCAGGGTATTACCGTCGGTTTATTCTAGAATTCTCTAAAGTATCAAAGCCTATAACTGAATTGTTGAAGAACCAAGTCAAGTTTGTCTGGTCATTAGATTGTGAAGAAGCTTTCCAGACTTTGAAAAGGCTGTTGACTACTGCACCAGTGTTAGCCCAACCTGATATCGAGAAGCCGTTTGATATTTATTGTGATACTTTAGGTATTGGTATTAGATGTGTGTTGATGCAAGAAGGCCGAGTCATTGCCTATGCATCCAGGCAACTTAAGCAGTATGAAGAACACTATCTGACTCATGATCTGGAGTTAGCAGCTGTGGTTCATGCTCTGAAGATTTGGTGGCATTACCTGCTTGGTAATACGTGCCATATGTATATAGACCACAAGAGCTTAAAGTATATCTTTACTCAGTTAGAATTGAACATGCGACAAAGAAGATGGTTAGAACTGATTAAGGATTATGATCTGGAAGTACATTATCACCCAGGTAAAGCAAATGTAGTTGCAGATGCTCTCAGTCGCAAAAGTTATTGCAATTGTCTGACAGTGAGAACAATGGGTTTGAATTTATGTCAAGAGATGGAGAAGTTGAATGTAGAAGTAATTCAACAAGGAAGTTTGACCAACATAATTGTTGAAGCCACTGTTCGAGATCAAGTTATTGCTGCTCAGAAGGAAAACAAGGGTATAGCCCATATTAAGGAAAAAGTCAAGAATGAAAAAGCGGAATGCTTTAGCATAGATGATGAAGATGTGTTATGGTTCAATGATCGCCTGGTGGTACCAAAAGTTCCTGAGTTGCGGCAGTCAATTCTAGATGAGGCACATGCTACTAGGTTATCTATCCATCCGGGAAGCAACAAGATGTACCATGACTTGAAGCAAAGATTCTGGTGGACTAAAATGAAAATAGAGATTGCTAGATATATAGCAAAGTGTGATACTTGTCAAAAGGTGAAAGCTATACATTTGAGGTCTGCTGGTGAATTACAACCATTACCTATTCCATCTTGGAAGTGGGAGGACATAAGTATGGACTTTATTGTTGGTCTACCCAGGACATCAAAGGGATTTGACTCAGTATGGGTTATTGTAGATCGACTCACTAAGTCAGCACATTTTCTTCCAGTCAAGACAATATATCCCACGATCCAATATGCCAAGATGTATTTAGCAAGAATCATGAGTTTGCATGGGGTACCAAAAACCATAGTGTCAGTTAGGGGTACACAGTTTGTCTCCAATTTTTGAAAACACTTGCATGCTTCGTTAGATACCAAACTTCTGTATAGTATAGCTTATCATCCGCAGACTGATGGGCAGACTGAAAGAGTCAATCAAGTACTTGAAGACATGTTAAGATATTGTGTCCTTAACTATTCCAATAAGTGGGATGAGTGCTTACCTTTGGCCGAGTTCTCATACAACAATAGTTATCAGGAAAGCATTAGAATGGCTCCATTTGAAGCACTCTATGGTCGTAGATGCAGAACATCATTGAGTTGGTCTGAGCCGGGAGAGAGAAGATTTTTTGGAGTTGACCTTGTGAAAGAAACAGAAGACAAGGTTAGGCAAATACAGAGTAATCTGAAGATAGCTCAGTCCCACCAAAAGAGTTATATGGATAGACGGCGGAGACCATTGGTATTCAACAAAGGAGATTTTGTATATCTGAAAGTATCACCAAGGAAGGGAGTTAACCGTTTTGGTGTTAAAGGAAAGTTGGCACCCCGATACATTGGACCATATCAAATTTTGGAGAGGTATGGAAAAGTGGCATATCGCTTGAAATTACCTGAACATCTCGTAGCTGTGCATGATGTGTTCCATGTTTCTCAATTGAAGAAGTGTCTCCGAGTGCCTAAACAGAATGTTGAAGTTGAAGGAGTGGAACTAGAACCGGATTTAACTTATTCCGAATATCCTATCCGAGTGTTAGATCAGAAAGATCGTGTTACTCGACGAAGGACAATCAAGTTCTACAAGATACAATGGAATCAACATTCAGAAGAAGAAGCTACTTGGGAATCCGAAGATTACTTGCTAGAAAAATTTCTAGAGTTTCTTGCGACAATATAGAGTAATGTTAGTTGAGCTAGGTTGTTACAAATTGTGTTTTGTAAAGGGACCTTGACTATTTTATGGACAGATTCTGTATGTGTTCTCGTGACACATTTCCTTTTCCATTACTTACCCTATGGCTTTGAATCTCGGGACGAGATTTCTTTTAGGGGGAAGGATTGTAACACCTCGGGTGTTTAAATACTAAAACAGGACATGTCATCATATGCATTGCAAAGTATTTGGTCATATGGAAAACTTTGATATGCATTCACTAAAACAAGTTTATATTTATGTTATGAGTGTTGCCTTGTATGGTTTGAATTGAGTTAAAAATTTGGTTTGGATTTTGAATTTTCAAGAAAACCTTGATTTTTCAGTATTTAAATCCTACCCTGAAAACTCATTTCAAAATCTAAGCATATTTTGGGGTTGAGCCTAAAAGCAAAAGTGTAGAGCTTGTCAAGTTATACAAAGTTTGTTTTTGGAGTTTTCAAAGTTGTTTAGAAAAATTTGAAGTAATTTGAAAAGGCATGATTCTTTAAATGTCTACTATTTGAATTCAAATTTGCAATTCAAAATGTAGAAAGAATTTGGGTATGGTTATAAAATCAAAGTTGTAGAACTTTAAATTTGGAACAACTTTTATTTTTGGAGATTTTTGAGTTGTTACATAAATTTGGGAGTAATTTGGATTTTTAAATCGAATGGCAGTTTAATAATTCTGATGAACAGTAACCGTGGAAGCCAACCCACCACCTACGATCTTCCTTCTGCTTCCAGACGCGAGTGTGGCCGTCCTTGGCTTTGCGCTGGCATGGGAAAGGCCCCTGCGTGGCTTCTCTTTGCTTCCTGGCCGCCCTATAAAGCCTGTGCAGTCGCCGTTCTTCATTTTCCCTTCTCATCTATTTTCCCGACGCCATTGCCGCTGCTCCGTCGAGCTGTCACCGTCGATTCAGCGCCATTGCCGTCTCGGCAAAGCCTGTCCTAGCTTTGCCTGCTCCTTGCGCACCCAGCCAGCCAGTTTTGGTCACTTGATTTCGCCGGGAACCCCCGTTCGTTGCTCTTCTTCCTCGCGGCCGGTAGTACCGCCGTCCAGAGCGTGTCGCCGTGGCCAGAGCTCTCCAGTGCGTATTTGTCCTTTCTCAGCGTAGCTCCAGCTTCGCCTTGATGCCGTGGTGCTTTGTGCCCGGTTGGTTGATCGTTTTGTCCACCGCAGTCGCCGGAGCACCGCCACCGTCAATGTTTTGCTCCGTCATGATTGCTGTGAACGTCGACCTACTTCACCGTTGCTTCTCCGGCCCCGTTCTTTGCTCCATCAAGCTCGGGGTGAGTTACTAGTGCTTCCTGTGCACGTCAAACCACTCATCCGTTGCTCTTTCGATCCAGCTTTATGCTCCACTGCGTTCAGGGTGAGCTCCAGGTTCTTTCCGAGTTGTTTGTGTGATCTCCAGGTTCTTTCCGAGTTGTTTGTGTGAGCTCCAGGTTCTTTTCCGAGTTGTTTGTGTGATCTCCAGGTTCTTTCCGAGTTGTTTGTGTGAGCTCCAGGTTCTTTCTGAGTTGTTTGTGTGATCTCTAGGTTCTTTCCGAGTTGTTTGTGTGACTCCTGGTTCTTCCCGAGTTGTTTGTGTGAGCAGGTGGTTTGAAAATGAATTTTTCCTTTTTCAGAAATGATTGAATAGTGCTGTAATTTGTTATTTTTGTGTAGATTTATTTAGAGCTCTAAAAATTATAAAATTTTTTGTGTGACCTCTCTGTGATGTATATTATTTAGGAAAAATATGAAATGTTACTTTTCAGTAATTTTTGAATGTGATAAAAATTGCTCAATTAATTAATAAATGAGTTTTCATGATTTTTCTAGGCTTAATTAAGTATCCAAAAATTATGAAAATTGTTTTGCCACTTAGTTATCATGTGGTGAACCTTTACAAAAATTTTGAGCTCAATTGGAACTAGTTGATTTATTCCATAATTTTGAATTAAATAATTAATTCATAAAAGCAAATGGTAACCTCTAATGATTTAGGTTTGGATTGAATTTTGGATTGAGTGATGACCTTGGGTAATTAGTTGGTAATGATCCTTGGCAATTGAAATAAGTTTTATGAATATGTTTAATTAGTGGTTAATTGGCATCCATCATCGAGCATCATATTTTGTATCTCGCATCATGTTAAACATGGCATTGTTACTACGTGTAGTGAACGAAGGTGAGCACGTGGTAGTTAATCAAGTTGTGGAGGAGGTTAATCCGCCTGTTGAGGTCGGATTTGATATTTGTGGAACGTCTCCTGAATCGGACTTTTCCGTCAACGAAGGCAAGCCCCGGATGCATACAACCCTACCTTGTGTTTTATAAATTAATTTCGCTTTTGCTTTCCGTTACTGCATTAAGTGATTAGGAGTTAAGTAAGAGCCTAATTGGTGCATTACCAACCTTGTTATTCCATATTTACCATATTACCAGTTTTAAATTCGTATATGCCTAGTCTTGCTTAGCTGCGTAGAACGATGAAGTCAGGTGATTAACTGCCACCTGCAAGTTTTAAATGGAACTTTGGTTACTTATGTTATCATGTGATATGGGAATGTGGAGTAATAAATCTAGACCGGGCGGACTTGGTGTGTGTGAGCCACAAGACATGGAGGTCTTGTGAGTGGGTTCTTTCTGCCTGTGTCGATTAAGGCCCGTACCGTTGTTGAATTGCATGAGGTGAGACTTTGTAGTACTAACCGCATACTCTGGTAAGCCTTAACTTGGCTATTCTATTACGAGAATGGCTACTCGCGCACTGGGAGTGGAGAGATGGCGAGAATAGCGTGTACCCACGTGGCAATGGGCTGGATTGGTGGAGTATTGTATTCTCGGGTGGCGCGGACCCGTTCTTGTTTAGAGGATCCGAGGGTAGGTTGATATATGTAGGTCGAGGACCTACATATGTCGTGTGGTCTGGAATCCCCAGCTGGGTTTAATCGGTTCGAATCGTCGTTGCTCCTCGGTTATGGAGACTCAACTCACTATTCATCATCGTAGTTTAATAACTGAAACTTGAGGATGGTTTAAGAAAATGTTGGATACGGAGTTTCATGATCTCAATACGGATCATGTCAGCTTTGTATATGATCTTATGAAGTTTTAAATGTTGACATAAAGAATTTTGTTAAAGAGCTTTTACGCAAAAGAACTTTGATTATTGCTAAAGCCATACCTTGAATCCCATGAGCCGACATTCCTGAGATCTATCAGTTTTATTTCGGTTAAGTCTTGTTGAGTACTTTTGTACTCAGGGTTCGTTGACCCTTGTTGCATGTGAGCCTCATGAGCAGATCTGTTTTGGATCGTGCTGCATGACTATCGTTCGTTCTGACGATGAGAAGTAAATGTGTGGCCCTTGGGCAGGGCAGTCTCATTGTGTGTTTTGTATTATATTATAATGCCACTCCACTATTTTGTTTTGTAATAAACATCGAACCTAGTTGCGAGATTTGAAACTACCGTTTTGTAAATTATGTTATTGTAAGACTTCCGCTGTTTTTACTTTGGTATTAATGTTTGAATAAATGTTGTAATACTACAATGACTCTGTAACGTGATCCTGCTCGGAAATCGTGGATGATTCAGGGTTCCCCGAGGACACTCGATAGTCTTTTTAAGTTATTGGAAGCATATGCATAAATGTCAAAGGTCATCGGACAGTGACAAGAGCATGTGGGCCCTATAACTTAGGAGGTTCTGCCACATAGCCAAGGAGGAACAACACTCACTTCTGACTCTGGGCTGCCTCTCCGACCGAAAGGCCTGGCCAAACACCGCTTCTGACTCCGACCCGCGTCTTCGACCGGGGATACATCGAACCTCTGCTTATAGCGCTTCTTCGACTGGCACAGTCGGAGCTGACTGGGACCAACGACCGGGGATGCACGCTCGGTAAGGACCAGGTAACGGGCAGAGCAGGTAAGGCAGGGCACTCAAATCAACCACAACATCGAGGACCGTACCCTGTACACCTCCAGGACAGTACCAATAGGGCATGTTAGAAGGGTACCCTGCAACCTTCCTGGCATGTCAGAACCCAAGCAGTGTTGTGGGCACCAACATTTGCCCTATAGTGTTGTGGGCGCCATCAACTCCCATACCAGACAAACACAGTAAGGCTCCTCCCACATGCCTCTGGGCATCAACAGTGTTGTGGGCGCCGGCATTTACCATACCAGGCGAACATGGTAAAACCCCCTACATGCCTCTGGGTATCAACAGTATGACAGGCACTGACGTCTGCCATACCAGAAGAAGAAGATGCAACCTCCCACATGCATCTGACATTAATAGTGTTATGGGCGCCTACAATCATCTTGTACCCAACGGTATGGGCAACAAGACTTAGCATACATACACTCTCCCTCTCTCACTTGTAAGACCATCCCCTTCATCTATAAAAGGGGATGCGCTCTCTCCCAACAAGAAGAGGCTCAATTCACTTAGATCGATTCAACACACCACAACAAGAACCACTAGGTTCAAACCTCGGGCACACGCTCGAACACTTAGCATATAGCGGAGCTCCCGTCACTCTTAGCCCTTCAGACTAGAGTCTGATAGGACCTCTTGTACCCCCCATCTTTCTCCCTTCCGTTTGTAACCCCACAACAAACTTTGAGCACCTGGGCTTAGGAATAAAGTCACCGACTGACTCAAACTGTATATAGGGCTCGTTGCCTGAACCAGTATAAACCCTATGTCATTGACTGCTAGGCCACATCCGATCACAACGTACGGCAAAACTACAAATATTTATGTGTTTGACACTTTCTGCACCGACAGTTGGCGCCGTCCATGGGGAAGACGCTATACGTTCACACTTTTTGGTCATCGGATGATCCACTTTTCCGCCACCTCTGCCGTGGCGGGCTCAAGCGATACGACTCGCTATAGCTCACTGGAGTTTCTCGCACTCCCACCTGTTGGGATGTGGGTTCCACCTGTCTTCGAGCCATCCCAGGCCTTCCTCTTCAGAAGCCTGGACTTCATCGCCGACCGGCTCGGCGTACTACACCTACGCGAGGAGGCACTTGTTCCGACGCCTGTTGGAGGGGCACCCTCCATCCGCTTCGGGACACCCGACGACTTCAACAACGAGGCGCCTACTCTTCATTCCGAGCAAACGCTCTGCTCAAACCCCGCTGTGAGTAATGTACATGCTGTTATTTACTCGCTATTTACTATCTTCTACCGATTCTCCAGAGGGACCCCGCTGTCCCTACCGCAATCGCCATTCGACCGGTCCCCCTACGGCCTCGCATCCCCCATGGACGCATACGCCTGGAGGCTCCAAAAGACGCTGATGCCGCCTCCTCTCACATCCAAATTTGTGGGGATGGCGAGCTATGCTCCCACCTATTTCTATGAACTCGTAGATGACGAGGTTTAGAGTAACAGCTCCAGCATCGGCGATGTGGCACCTAGCCACCGTCCGTCCCTGGAGTGCGCTATGGCAGACGCTTTGGGATAGTTGCCGGTGGTAGCGGAGTCCTTGTAGACTCACACCCCTGTGGACCCTCAAGCGGGGGCCCTCGCGCTCGCACAAAGCCAGGGCAAGGAGCTACGACAACGGCAGCAGAACCCACCGCCACCTACGTCGGCGCGCTTGGCGCACCACGCTGCGCCCCGTGCACATAACCCAGCGAGAGGCACCCGGGGTCGCGCCTGCTAGGTCCAGCATAACATCATGGATGGGGGGAACGATCCCCATAGTTCACTCAGGCTAGCCAGAATATCGCCGCCGCGGCAATGCTTCTGCGCGGCCTTCCCGAGCCGAACGACCCCTAGAAACAGGCGATCCACGAGAACCTCCGGGCACTGGTGGAAACTGCCGCCATTCAATAGGCGGAGAGCTCCGCATCATGACACCGACTCACGGCCTCTCTCCCCACCAGGACAGTAGGGACGCACCAGACGAATCACTCGACCCTCTCACCGCTATGGCCGCCGAGCGCGGCGTAGGAGGCCACAGCCGTGCCATGGTCTGACCTGGCGCCCGCTCCACACCGGCCCCCTATGCGTGAGTGGCTCGAGCCGAACCAAGATGGCTCACAGCGTCATCAGCAACCAGCGTCGGTCCCGTCATGATGATGATGTCCATCGAGCGGCAGTGAGGGTAGGCGACACAAACCTCAGCCGGACCATCACGGGGAATGGTGAAACGCACCCTAGGTGCGGTCGCTAGTCGGACGACTAGAGTCCCAGCCCAGATGGCCTGGGACCATGGGCCTTTGGCCGACGCATCCAGAGAGCGTCGTTCCTACAGCGCTTCCGACTACCTACCAACATCATCAAGTATACCGGGGAGACGAACCTCGGTATATGGCTTGAAGACTTATGGCTCACCTGTCGAGCCAGTGGAGTGGATGATGACCACTTCATCATTTAGTACCTCCCTATCTACGTAAGGGAACATGTTCAAGCTTGGCTTGAATTCCTCCCACGCAACAGCATCCGCGATTGGGCGGACCTCAAGAGGGTCTTCATCGGGAACTTCTAGGGGACGTATGTCCGCCCTGGGAACTCCTGGGACCTCAAGAGCTGCCAGCAGGAGCCCAACGAGTCCCAATGGGATTACATCCGCATGTTCTCGAAGCGGTGCAACTCCCTTCCTGATGTCGTCGATGTGAACGTCATCAGCGCATTCCTCTCTGGGACAACCTGCAAGTCCCTGATCCACAAGCTCGGCTGCCTGAAGCCCCGTACCACCCGCGACCTGCTCAACGTTGCCATGAACCACGCCTCCGGTGAGGAGGCGGTCAGAGCGGTCTTCAACGGAGGCTGGGACAAAGGCAAGGCCAAGCATGAGGATCAGGACAAGGGTCCCTCCACGTAGAGGGTCAAAATGAACAAGAACTATCAGCGCCGACCAGCCAACTCCGCGTTGGTCGCCGCGACTGATCGCACGGGCAAGCAGCTCCAGCAGGGCCTGCCTGACCACTTCAACGAGCTCCTAGAGAGCCTGTGCACCAACCACGCCTACCCCGTCAAGCACCTCTACAAGGACTGCGAGCTCCTCAAGTGCTTTCTGCGATAGGCCGGTGGGCCAAAGGAAGGAAAAGGCAAGGAGGCAGCAGCCGAGAAAGGGGGCGTGGCGGGCATGGATCCAGATGACTAAAGGTCCCTATATAGCGACCGAGGTGATCCGACCGGGCACCTACCGACTGAAGGATGACAACGGCAACGTTCTCACCAACACTTGGAACAGCGAACAGCTACGTCATTTCTTTCCCTAAAATTTGGTCTTACCATTTTTTACTTAACGTTTGCTCCTATAAAGCGCCCCGACCCGAACGCTTTTGGCCTGGGTCGCTTAGGGGGCTCTACGGGGGTGCAATACCACCTCTCTTTTTTTTACTATCATATGGTAAATACCTTTTTACCCAAATGAAAGGGTAGTCCATTCCTTTAATTACCTTACCTAACTTTGCTTTAAATATTCCGACCGATCGCACCCCGCCTCTACCTATGGTTACGAGTAGCTGAGCCTTGCGAGCCAAGCCCAGGTCTTAGTGTTGCAGCCTACGGGACAAAGGGCAGGTGCAAAAAACAAAGAATAAAAAACAAAGTTATGCTAAGGTAAAAATAAGGAACGAACGGGACAAGCTTCCCCGAACAAAGTAGTTCCATCACAAAAACAAAGTCGCTGTATTCAGAAATACACAAAAACACTTTACACAGGGGGCTCCCCCATGACATTATCTTTTACATCTGCTAAAGTATTTCTACTCTAAAACTTCTACTGTGGCTCCCCGACGGCATCGGCTACCGGCTCGACCGGTGAGGGTAGGGGCTGCTTGTCCTCCGACTGGGCAACGTTTGGCTCGATCGGAGGTGGGGAGACGTCCGCTTCCAACCCAGGCTCCATGCCATCCATAGGCTAGGCGACGTCCTCCTGACGCGTGCCTGTGGCCATGTCCGCACGGCGAACATCCATCTCCCACTACGCGGAGACTTGCTCGGCCACCAACCTTGCGTGTGGCAGCAAGCTCTCCCCGAGCGAGTGGATGTCCTCCACACTCCAGCCATCGACATACCAGCTATAGATGGCGGTGAAGTCCAGGTCTAGATGGTACATCGCCACCGAAGTCAACACCCCCAACGTCCCATAGAACAACCTGTCGGTGATGAGGGCCCGAACCTCATCTGGAACCTCTGCCAGCTAGATGGCGGGTGCGCTGGTACTTGGCGCCGACCCGAAGACCTCTGAGAAGACGAGCTGGGCAACATTGCGTATCTGGTCAAGTTCCCCCTTGAGAGCATGTCGCTCTTTAAGGGACTTGGCCAACGCCTCCGCATTCCAGCCAATCATCGCCTTGGCCGCCTCTAGGTCCCGCTCCAACGACTCCACCTTTCCGCCTAGCTCTGGAAGAAGGACGACAAGCTTAGAAGCGGGCTAAAGAAAAAAAACCAAGACACCAAAAGTAGAAAGGGTACTACCTAGGTGGGTGTTCTCAAGAATGGAGAGTCCCTCCTCCTGCGAGTCACCTGCTCACGCAGCCAGGAGTTCAACTCCTCAGTCCCAAGCACCCAACCCCGGAGCGCAAGCACTTCCTGGTCGGCCTCCGACTGGGCCTTCCGCTTTGACTCCAGGGCCTTCTGCTCTGCCTCCAGGGTCTCTAGGGTACTCTAGAGCGCCGCCTCGGTCTCCGCCTGGCGGACCTTCGCCACCTCAAGCCCCCGCTTGGCGGCGGTCGCCCGCTCCGCCGCAAGCAACTCCGCCGCCCACGCCTCGGTCACCTCCGCCGCCTGGTCTTAGGACTCACGGTGGGTGGACTCTAGCTCGCACTCAAGCTCGACGACCTGGGCGTGCTCCATCTGGAGGAAATGGGACTTGCGGCTCGACATTTCCTCTAGACCCTGCAGAATAAGAAGCAAGCATGCAAAGGCAACCAACAAAAGACCAAGGAGTCAAGGACGAACATAGAAAACTCACCTCTATGACACGAGGCAGGTCGACTGAGACCGCCTACTGGACAGACTTGACCTGCTCCAGGGCCTCCTCCAGCTTTACCCTGGTTTGGGTGAGATCAGACTCCATCGTGAGTCCTCTCCTCCCAAGCACGTCCTAGAACTGACACTCCTGCTCATCCCAAAGGATGAATCAAACCTTCCTTAGGTCCTCGAGGCAGGGCCACACCAGGTCGATGGCTCCTAGCCCACTAGAAGGCCCAGCTAACGATCGAACCACCGCCAGCTCCTACGCCGGTGCCGGTGGCTCCACCTCATCACCTACTTCACCGTCAGAAGGGATCTCCACCACCTCGATTTCATAGGCCACCGGCAGATGCTCCAGCTCTGGCCCGATCGCATCTCCCCTGACACCTCCAGCTCTGACCAGGAGGGTGAGCCATGTAGCCCTCCACCTGGCGAGGCTGGGAGCCTGGTCTCCCTATCCTTTTCCACCGTAGCCGGTGGAGGGGCTGCAAGGGTTACCTCCGACGCGGCCTTCGCCGTCACCACCAAGATCGTCGCCAACACCATCGCCACCGCTGCCACCGTACTGGTGACCGACCCAAGGGGCGCCGCCCCCGGAAGGGAAGGACCCACCGCCACCACCCTGCTCTCCCCGCCGCTCGCCACGGTGCGCTGCAAGGTGGGCCTCCAATCCTCCCGCACGGGAGTTGGGGCGATGCTTAGCCCCATCAGCATCTGGCCGCTGTAAAAAAAATACAGGTCAGTCGCACTCCAGAAACTCAAACAGCAAGATCAAAAAGAAACAAAGAAAGGCATACCGGGATGAAAGCGGTAGGGCTCTGAAGCCCTGATCCAACGTCAATGGGCCCGCTAGGCGAGGACCGCTCCCAGGCCATCACCCATGCCACCTCACTTCAACCGGGGTGGAGTCGACCCAATCGACTCCTGCTCAGCCTATGAATCACCATGACCTTTGGCTCGGGGCACGCCGACTGGAGTAGCTAGTGGGGCATCCTCCCGTTGTGGGTCACGCGCTGGAGCCAGCCCCAACGACACACGGGTGTGAGCCCGCTCCTCCGACCGCTGGGCCTATCCCACCGTGCCCACAGCAGGCGGGGATGAGGCCGGCGACGCCTCCAAAGGGTGCGGTGACCGCATCCGCTTCGCCTCCCATTCACCAACGGCATCTGAGCTCACGGCATGCTTCCTCAGCATAGGAACGTCACCGCGCCTCTCCACCTCTCGCTCACCACCAGCGGATATGGCCGTAGGATCATGACGCTCTGCCGAGGTCGCAATGACTTCTCGGCCTTCCTCCTCCTCGGAGAAGATCATGTCATCGCCCATCTCTGTGGGGTCCTCCGACTCGAGCTCAGACTCGACATCGCTCCTATTTTCCCTTGCCTGCACACGCCGGGCTATCTCCATCTCCTTCTCATACTTCCGACAAGCCTCCATGGCTTTCTTCTTCTTCTTGGCATCCGCCACCTCCTTTAGGGTGGCTTGCCGAGCCACGTCCTCTGGCCCCTTCGAAAGGTGCGGTCAGGACTTGTAAACTTCAAGTCCCTATGGAACGAATGACTCAAAGTCAGGATATAGGAGAACAAAAGGGGAAAAGAATACAGAAATAAAGAAAGGGGAGCATACCAGATTGGACTACTTTGCAACGTTGAGAGCTCCGAGCTTTCCATCAAGGGTCTCTCTAGGCCTCAGTTGTAGCACCCGGTCAAGACAACTCCAGACCTCATCATTTGCCAGCTCCTCTGGTGACGCACGGTCGGGGTCCATCGGGCCACTGTACATCCACATCGACCACGTCCTCTCCGCCGGTGAAGCGACCCGATGGCGGAAGTAGGTGTGGAACACCTGCACCCCATCAAGGCTGCGCCGCATGAGCTTTTGGAGCTCTACCTCGATAATCTCCACCTTCTTCTTCTACCGACTGGCGGGGCCCCACGACTAGCTCTCTTGCCTCTCTGGCCTCCTATCGGTAAAAGGTGGAAATGGCGCCTCCACCAAGTTCCTGATGTAGAACCATTCCCCATGCCACCCCCGATTTGAATCACAGGGGGTGTACGCGGGGTACGAGCCCGACGAGCTCAGTTTCTTCTACAGCGCGAAGCCCTCCACCAACGCGATCATGAGCGGCTTCCCCTCTGACAAAGCTCACCCAGAGAACATCCACCGAAAGAAGTCCACATGTGGCTCCATCCCAAGGAAGGCCTCACACACAGTGACAAAGCCAGTGATATGCAGCACTCTAGTCGGATTGAGGTGTTGCAGCTCCAGGCCCCACTCATTGAGGAGCCCACGCAGGAACCAGTGCGTGGGATATCCTAACCCACGCTCATGAAAGGCAAGGAAGGAAACAACCTTGATTTCCCAAGGTTACGGGAAATCCTCCCCCGTAGGAGCCCTCCAGTGCGCCACCTCCTTCGGCGGCAGAAACCCCTTCTCGATGAAGGCAGGCAGCACCGACTCCCTCACGACGGATGACCTCTAGCTCGACATTGCGCTCCGGGTTTGCGAATGGATCTATGAGTTTTCTACTCTCCCTCGCTTTCCCCTTTTCTCTCCTAGGAACCGCCGTGGCACTCAAACGCTCTTGGCAAAAAGGAAGAAGAAGAAGAGGCGACAGATGAGGAATAGGCAAAGGAGCGGAACAAAAGCCCTCTCCCATCCCCTACTTACAGAAAAAGGCACAGCAGTTGGGAAAGGCGCAGCGATTAGGGAAAGGCAAAACGATGGGGGCAAAAAACCTTCTCCCTTCCCCCATTCAATGCGGATGGGATACGATGGGACGCACCCTGACCGATGGGACGCACCCTGACCGATGGAATGGCGCCTGGTCAGACGGGATGTGGCCTAGGTATGGCCCACCACTACCACATGCCGGGCGCAAGAAACAAGGCACCACTGCGCGTAGGTGGCCCTGCGCCTTCCCAGACGGGACTTGGAAAGGCCCAAACGACGGGATCTTTGCTAGGAGAGACCAATGGGCTTCCTGAGTCGATCGGACAGCTCCAGGCGAACGCCGAGAGACAGGTAAGGAGCAGAGGGATGCCCAATGTGGGCCATGCCGACTTCATCACGAATGACAAGCACGGATCCTGGTCAGACATATCCGATAGGAGCTCCTCAAACCCCGTCACTCGAGTCATCAAGGTGACATTATCAAACTCCCACTATTTCTTTATATGAACATTCATTCATCCATGCACACATTCATTCATTCCATGCATTCAAAAGCATCGCATATGCAGTTAAATGCATCACAACGCTCCGTGTTGCGTCACGAAGCGGCAGTTGCCTCATTCAACATGAGCAATGACTGACCGGGGTTCGAAGGCCGGCCCACAAAGGGCTTGAGGCCGCCTTGCGTCAAACAGAGCCAGGGGAGAAAACACAAATGAGCCCCGAGCAGCCCTTGCCCAGTCTACCCCAAAGCAGACAGGGTCATCTCAACCTTCTCGTTTGATCCGAACCTCTAGCCAAACCCATAGAATCTCCATCAAGGGGAGGCTAGTGGGCCACCCGGGTCGGTCTCCGGAATGACCCAGGCATCTGCTAGGTTGTAGGTTAAGGAGTAGTGGAGTGCCACATGAGGGCTATGCCGACCCCGTCACGAACGACAGACCCGGACTTCACTTGAATATGCCCATTAGCGAGCTCACCGAGCGCGTCCCTCGAGCCATCAAGGCAAGCGACGTTAGCTCAGGCCCTCCGGTTGCGAGAAACCACGGATGGGGTAACGCACAAAACTCAACCGACCCCTACCAAGCCCAACAAGGCTCAGGGGCTCAAGACACCCAAACACCTCGGCTGTGCCTAGGTCTGTGGCTTCGACTCACCCGATCCCCAAGCGCGCCCGACACTTGGATTTGTGACTCCGACTCGCCTGATCCCCCGGCGTGCCCAACGCCTAGATCTGCAAGTCCGTCTCGTCTGATCCCTTGGCACGGCCGATGCCTTGGTTAGCGACTCCGACTCGCCTGATCCCCGGATCTGTGACTCTGATTCGCCAAGTCCCTCAGGCATGACCAAATGCCTGGGACCACTCTCCTAGGAACGATGGGCCAGAAACTAGAAAAGGGAGGCTACGCCCACCAAAATGCATACACTCACGCCCGCTGACAAAACCCCCCAGGCGATTCTGCCCAAATCGCCCGGGGGCTACACCCACGGGTGTGCTCGCGTGCACCTGCTGACAAAACAAAACTTCCCCCGTAGGCAACACAAAAAAACCCTAGATGATTCTACCCGAATTGCCTGAGGGCTCGGGGGCTACACCCGCGGGTGCGCTCGCGCGCACCCGCAGTCAAGACAAAAATCCCCTAGGTACTTCTACCCGAATCGCCCGGGGACTCCTATCGGATTCATAAACCTGGGGACCCTCATGGACCGGTTTCCCAGCAAAGGCTTAGCCCAGCAGACGATGTTGCGAACGATGCGCAACTCTTGGGCTGGCCAAAATACCTAAAATGACAGGCTAGAAGGGCGATCCAATCTCCGATTAGAAGGCCTCGCTAAGGAGGAACAACGCTCACTTCTGACTCCGGCCCGCCTCTCCGATAGGAAGGCCTGGCCAAGGAGGAACAACACTCGCTTCTAACTCCGGGCTGCCTCTCCGACCAGAAGGCCTGGCCAAACACCGCTTCCGACTCTGACCCACATCTCCGACTGGGGATACATCGAACCTTTACTTACAGCTCTTCTCCGACTGGCACAGTCGGAGCCAACTGGGACCAACCGACCGGGGACGCCCGCTCGGTAAGGACTAGGTAACGGGCAGAGCAGGTAAGGCAGGGCACTCAAATCAACCGTAATACCGATGACCGTACCCTGTACACCTGTAGGACAGTACCAATAGGGCATGTTAGAAGGGTACCCTGCAACCTTCCTGGCATGTCAGAATCCAAGCAGTGTTGTGGGCGTCGACATTTGCCCTACAGTGTTGTGGGCGCCATCAACTCCCACACCAGACAAACACGATAAGGCTCCTCCCACATGCCTCTAGGCATCAACAGTGTTGTGGGCGCTGACATTTACCATACCAGGCGAACATGGTAAACCGCCTACATGCCTCTAGGTATCAACAGTATGGCAGGCACCGACATCTACCATACCAGAAGAAGACGACGCAACCTCCCACATACATCTGACATTAACAGTGCTATGGGCGCCTACAATCATCTTGTACCCGACGGCGTGGGCAACAAGACTTAGCATGTGTACACTCTCCCTCTCTCACTTGTAAGGCCATCCCCTTCATCTATAAAAGGGGATGCGCTCTCTCCCAACAAGAAGAGGCTCAATTCACTTAGATCGATTCAACACACCACAACAAGAACCACTAGGTTCAAACCTCAAGCACACGCTCGAACACTTAGCACATAGCGAAGCTCCCGTCACTCTTGGCCCTTCAGACCACAGTCCGACCGGACCTCTTGTACCCCCATCTTTCTTCCTTCCGTTTGTAACCCCACGACAAACTTTGAGCACCTAGGCTCAGGAATAAAGTCATCGACCGACTCAAACTGGACGTAGGGCTCGTTGTCTAAACTATTATAAACCATGTGTCATTGAGTGCTAGGCCATATCCGATCACAACGTACGACAAAACTATAAATATTTACGTGTTTGTCACTTTTGTGCACCGACACTTTGATAACGTGGGATACATGTTGGTCAGTAGATAATACCTTAACCTCTATACCTGTGTGTACGTAAGCCAGCAATATACAAACTAGTTCAAAAATTTAACAAGTGTGGCCACGTCTCTCTCCCTTCCATTCTTTCCACAAAATGCAGCTAACCAGCCAATGAGTGATTGACAGGACATGCTTGCGGCAGGCCTTGCATGCAGCATGGGGCCCGCCATCACCATCCACACCTTGAATGTTTCTTTGCACATGTCTTTGATCGATTGTAACTAGCTGATGTATGATGGTCACCTCTAAGCATCGTAGAAGTGAATAACTCTCAATAGGATGTTATCCTACTCACGTCGTTGTTATATATGTTATACATAGTTGTTAGTCAAAATATTGGTACATTGAACTTTAAAAAGACAAGTAGTCTAGACAATACCATCCTCTTTACTTGTATAGGAGTGAAAGCTAGTTAGCGATGCCTAACTCTAGCCACTACCCACTAGTAATGTGAAATTCTAGCAAACTAATGTAATTCTAGGAATTTAAAATAGAGAAAATTCATAGAAGTGCTTAAAATGATCTTTTAGGAGTAGTAAGTTTATACACGTGAGATTATTGTATCTTCATTTTCCATGTGACTTGTGAGTGGCATCACATAAAATGGATTTTAAGTAAAGTCCAAATAAAATATTTGCATTCTTCTCTCAACTCTCGAGGAAGTAGGAACAGTCCAGAGAAACCACCCAACCAACCGTTTTTTGAAACCTACAGTAGAATCGAGCCGTTCCGCAGAGAGAAAATCGGAATTTTGCCCTTATGGGGAGTGGGCTTCGCCCAAATGCCATCAATTTTGTGGGCTTCGCTGAAATGCCCTTATGAAACGAGTCCAACACCCTATAATGCCATTTTGAGTTTTAAGTCTACTTTAAAAAAAATAGCCAAAATTTTTGCCTTCAGTGACCATTTTGCCCCTGAGCTCATTGACCTATGCCCTGCGCTCTCATCTCTCCCCCTCTCATTGTTCTCTCGCTCGAGTGAAAGGCAGAGCGCCGTCGCCCTAGGCCGCCCCACCCCCGCGCCGCCACCATCCGCCCCCAAGACGGCTCCCTGCCCTAGGCGAAGGCTAGCCCACCAGCGCCGCCACGAGCAGGTCCCCGCTCTCCCCGTCGCTAGATCTGCGGCCGCTGCTCCTGGCCATCCGGGTGCTCTTCCCCAGGCGAAGGCAGCCCCAGCCAAGCCGCCCGTCCGCGCTAGGCCACCGTCGCCCGACCGCGCGTCACTAGGCCAACCCTGCAGAACTAAGGTGAGGCTTCAAGGTTCCCATATTCAGGATTGATTTGTGGATTCAATGGGTATAGTGTTAACTTAGGGTTTTACAGGAGTAGGAAACAATGACTCTCTTATGTGCTTGTGCTATGGATTGCAATCGGAGTGATGTAGTTACCGGGTATGCATCATTATTTACTCTTTGTTGTATGGTATGCGTGGATTTGGTATGCATGTAGTGTTCTAACTCTGTAATGGGTGTTTTTTAGGCTCGATGCGAAGCCTGAGCTTAGTTTAGTGCCTGTAGATGGTGGCATTCTAGAACAGCCATAGGGACATGTCGTTAATTGGGATGAATTACGGATTGAGGAAAGGCAAGATGATGAAGGGGAAGGAAGGTTAGAAATTTTCGATGAGGATGAGATGTATCGTTTGCTGGGCCTGAGAACCAAGGATGATCATGGCCAGGGTGCTGCTGATGGTACTTCAAATGATGATCAGGCTACCGCAAACAATGGTAGTACAGTCCTTGATGTTGACACTAGTGGTGCAGCTATCCCTATTGATGATGCAATACCGGAGGAAAGGGTGATGGTGTATGACCCTAACAAACCATGCATGGATATTGGCACTGTGTACCCCAACATGGTTGAGTTTAGATTGACGGTGAGGTAGTTTGCCATTAATTAAGAGTTTGCACTACACACTGTGAAAACAGACATAGAGAGGTTTATTGGGAAGTGCATGGCACCAGATTGCCCTTGGCATATTAATGGTCGAAAACAACATCATTCAAAAACTGTTATGGTATAAAGATTTTTTTTGTTATATGAATATGACTTCTTTTTGAGTCATGGCAATGTTCTAATTTATGTAATAATACAGGTTACAGCTCTGATTGATCAACATAATTGTTCATCCAGTGCGAGGAAACTTACTACTACACCCAGTGCTGCCTGGGTTGCTTCAAGGGGTATCAAGCACCTCAGGAAGGACCCAAATATGGGCCCAAAAGAATTGAAGAAGCAGCTGCAAGACGACCACAAATGTGAGATTCACTATGACACCGTTTGGAAGGGGAGACAGATTGCAATGAAAGAGTTGTTTGGTAGCTAGGAGGAAAGCTTCCAAATGTTCTACAATTGGAGGGCAGAGGTTCTGAAGCACTCACCAAACAGTGTCATTGAGATTAACATCAAGATGGTTGATGGCAAGGTACACTTTCACATGTTCTTTTGTGCTTTAAGTCCTTGTATTAAGGGTTTTCTAGAGGGATGCAGGCCTTACCTTAGTATAGACTCCACTGCGTTGAATGGTAGATGGTGTGGACACTTAGCAACAGCCACTGCTCTAGATGGACACAATTGGATGTATCCTGTTGCATTTGGCTTCATAGATGGTGAGACAACAGAAAATTGGGAATGGTTTATGACTCACTTGCATAAGGCCATAGGAGACCTACCTGTTCTTGCTATTTGCACTGATGCATGCAAAGGTCTAGAGAAAGCTGTTAAAAATGTGTTTCCTCATGCTGAACATAGAGAGTGTTTTAGGCATCTTATGCAGAATTTCATTAAGAAGTTTGGGGGTGATGATTTTTCGAAGATGTATCCTGCAGCTCGAGCATATAGAGTTGAAGTATTTCAATATTTCTTCAGATTTGTTAGAGAGGCTAGCGATCAAGTGATGGAATGGCTTGACAATCATCATAAATTGTTGTGGATAAGAAGTGCATTTAACCCTGAAATCAAGTGTGATTATATAACCAACAACATTGCTGAATGTTTTAATAATTGGATCAAGGACCGGAAGGACCTTCCTATAGTTGAGCTTGCTGATAAAATTAGGGAGATGCTAATGGTATTGTGGAGGAAGAGAAGGCAGATTGGACAAAAGTTTAATGGGAGAATTTTACCTACAGTCATACGTCAGCTGAAAATGAGAACCAGAGGCTTGGGTCACTTGACAGTTATCACCTCTGATAGTGTGGCTGCAGAGATATGGGAAATTAATAGCATCCATAACAGGCATGTAGTGAAGACTTATCTCCGTGAGTGCACATGCCTTGAGTGGCAACACACTGGTAAGCCCTGTCAGCATGCTTTGGCTTTGATTACAGCCCAACAAACTGTGGATGTGGATCTTGAGGGATTTGTCCATGAATACTATTCAGTGGAAAAATTCAGGAATGCCTATAAGAGATTAATAGAGCCACTCCTAGATAAAACTCAGTGGCCACATGTGCCACTTCCATTTACAGTTGGGGCACCATTGGACAAAAGGGTGCTGGGAGGTATAGGAAGCTGCGGATAAAAGGATGCCTTGAGGGAGAAAATGGTGGAAAAGGGAAAAAGGTTGCCAAGGAGGCTGATAAAGCTGCTGAAGAGGAGGCTATGCAAGCTGCTAAACCTAAAAGGCAATTGGTAAAAGGGAAAAGAATGTGCAAGGGGTGTGGAGAATTGGGTCATGGAGAAACAAGCTACAAGTGCTGCCTAAATGGGACAAAGAAAATGTACCGATTTCTTTAGTTTTGTAACTTACATCTACTAAATGGGACAAACAAGCTACAAGTGCCTAAATTGTTCTAACTTGCGGGAAAAGGAAGCCTAGGACAAATACATCCAAGTATGGGAAGAATGGTAAAAAAGCTGCTGAAAAAAATCCTGTACAGGCTGAGAATGCTGTTGTACAGGCTAATAATGCTGCTATACAGGCTGAGAATTGGGCTGTACATGTTGTCGTCCAAGCTGAAAAGGTTGCCACAGCTAAGGCCAATCTTTTGTCAACAAGTCCAAAAAGGTTGACTAGAAGGTACTACGATTATTTCATGTTTCCAGAAAGCTGAACTTACTCTTTCATGAATTATTTCATCTTTTGTCAACAATTCTTTCATGTTGCAGCCGACTAACTGTACTACTTGGAGAAGGGCCAAGTACATTGCTAAATAAGCAGCCTACAACTTCACCAAAACCAAAGAAGGTACTACATTTATCGTCAAACAAGCAGGCTACAACTTCACCAAAACCAAAGAAGGGAATAGCGAAGAAGTTGATTCCAAGGAAGTTGAAGACGAACTGAGATGTGAATTTGAAACACTCTATTGTAATGCCTATGTATGAGCTGGCTTTTGAAAAACTCTACTGTAATGTATGTGGACATGTAAGTCGATCATGAAATTGTAATGCCGACTGTTGTAACGTATTGTGTGAACCTTTGTGAACCTTTATGAACCTTTATGGAATGTTATTGGTCCTTTATGAAATCTACTACAGAAAATGCATACCTGGAACATAAGTGGTCTGATGCATGCAAGTGATTTTTACAGATAAAGATTTTGATGCCTGCAAGTGTTTTTTTATGTATCTCTGCAATGATTTGGATTTTTTATTTTACAATGTTGAATTAAAGCTGCTTTAATCTTTTGAAAAGGTTTGGTAAGAAGCTGAAAAATGTTTAATCGAGCAGTGTACTTTGATTTTGGTTAGTTGAGCTATCAAGTAATGTCTCTGTTGTACTTGCATTCTGATAAAGTGTTAATGTCGGGCCAATTGTGGAAAGGGCTCAGTGGTAATGCATGATTAGTTGACATTTCTTTGCTCATGTCATAAGTATCATTTGATCTTCTACCTAATGTGCAATTATGACTCCCTACTTCAAGTGCAATTTGATAAACAATGCAATGTTTCACAAGTACAATATGTAGTTGACGACAAGTCGGTCTAGTCAACAGAGACACCAGTGGCCTGGAAACGTTTTGACCAAATACCTTTTAGTAACTGTGTATGAGTTGTATAGTAACTGTTTACAAACTGAAATTTGATGCACATTCTGCAGATGAAAGCATCGGAGCAATATCAAGTACATTTGGACCTGCTGTTGGTGCCATAGCTAACCTTACAGAGGATGTTCGTAACAATGGATGACAGCATGCAGGAGAATATGGCAAGTGGTACTCTCGTACCATCTCCAGTTGATCTAGTGGATTTGATTCCTTCTGCTACAGCACATGAAATCAACATGGTCGGTAGTATAAATGATGTTGACGAAAAGAGTCAGAATGAAAAAAACAGTACAGACCTTGTTTCATATGAGGTAAAAGAGATGGTTATCAAGGATAACTTTGAAGAAAAACAGCAGAACAAAGATGTCATTGTAGATCCTGCTCCTCATGAAGCCGATTCTTTTCCTAGTACTGATAATCACAGGGAAAATGAGCAAAATGAAGAAAGTATTGGAGACACCACTTCTTACAAGATAAGTGCTGTACAAAGCATGAGTAGTACTGAAGAAAAGGAACAAATTGAAGAATTCATTGCGAATCTGGCTTCTGAAGAGATCAATGTTACAAGTAACAGAGACATGGTTGAGCAGCAGGATGAGAATGATGTACAAACTGTACAAGGGAATTACATGAACCTTGATGTCCGATATATATAACCGAAAGCCCTTGGTGTTACTGGCAATAGTTATTCAAAGAAAAAAAAAGATAGAGGAACCAACAATCCATGAAAATTCATATTGCAAAGAAAAAATTATCGATCTGACATTTTATTACCACAGCCAGGGCTTATTTTGACAACAGGTATGACTAACTGCAAAAGCTAACTAATCAGTACTGATACAACATAGTTCTAGAACACAATCTTGCTTCACTTGCTAATAAGCACTACCACACCTAAAAGAACTATGACAATCATGACTAAACAGAGCACCACCAACAGCTGGACCAGATCGATAAGCTTGTCCATCTTGAGATAGATCCTATCTTCATCAAAAATCCTGCTTTTAAGCTTCATTTCTTCTTGACATTTAGTTTCACCATGACCTTCTAATGGCGCTGCAGCTAGCAAATCTTCTTTAAGCTTCTTTACGACTACTTTCTTGTACGCTTCCAACCACCTAAAGAATGGACATTTCTTCGCTGCCTGTGGAAATGACAATACATAACACAGTTTATTTATCCAAACCTTGACACAATACCTAGTTCATCCAGTTGTATATGACAATAAACAACAGAGCAATATATACTCACAAATTCATTGTAGTTTACGCATTTGAAGAAAATTTTGCCGTTGTTCTTCCAGGATTTGCATTCCACTACTTTATCACCACATTCTGGGCATGGAATCAGGGGGATCCCACTAGGGCCAAGTGGATACAGAGAAACGGCACCTGTTGGGATGAACGACGAACTAGACGAACCCTCACCCATAGCCTGGCGTGACGTAGGGAGGCGCGGCGCGCGGTCGGGCGACAGCGGCCTGGCGCGGACGGGCGGCTTGGCTGGGGCCGCCTTCGCCTGGGGAAGAGCACCCGGACGGCCAGGAGCAGTGGCCGCAGATCCTGCGACGGGGAGAGCGGGGACCTGCTCGTGGCGGCGCCGGCGGGCTAGCCTTCACCTGGGGCAGGGAGCCGTCTTGGGGGCGGATGGCGGTGGCGAGGCTCGGCCCGGGGGCGCGGCACGGGGGTGGGGGGCGGCCTGGGGCGGCGGCGCTCTGCCTTTCACTCGAGCGAGAGAACAACGAGAGGGGGAGAGATGAGAGCGTATGGCATAGGTCAACGAGCTCAGAGACAAAATGGTCACGGAAGGCAAAAATTTTGGTTGAATTTTTTTAAAGTAGACTTAAAACTCAAAATGATATTATAGCGTGTTGGACTTGTTTTACAAGGGCATTTCAGTGAAGCTCACAAAATTGATGGTATTTGGGCGAAGCCCACTGCCAGTAAGGGTAAAATTCCGATTTTCTCTTGGCAAAATCTGGAATCCAAGGGTTTTGGCTTTTCCCTGCCCGTTTCTGCGCCCGCGCGCTCCCCGCTCCCTCTTTTCCCGCCGCCACGACTCGCGCGCGCGCGCCGCCGGTGAACTCGCGCACAACAGATCACAGTTTTTCCCGGCCGTACGGCGAGAGGCGTCGCCCTCGCCACCCCCCCCCCCCCCTCGGCCCCTCGGTCGAATCCCCATCCGCCACAGTAAGCCCGGTCCTACCCGTGTTGCGAACTTGCGATGAGCGGCGAGGCCGGCAATGACGGCGGTGGCGGGGATACCCAAGTCCTGGACGGCGGGACACCTCCGTTAGGTGAGTGCGCATTGTTTATTGGCCGTGGTTCTGTGGGCGATTGGTGTAATGTACATTGCGGTCATCAGGTTCTCCATCGAGTGATGGCGATGGGACACAGCGCGAGGCGGATGATTGGGCGCTGTACGACGAAACACAGCCTCTGGATGATGCCGAGACCCAGTAGTAGACGAGGTGGAGGAGGAGGAGGGTGTGGCTGGCGATTGGACGGAGACACAGCTGGTGGAGGGTGGCGATGACGGTGACCAAGTGAAGACGCAACAGGAGATGGAAGATGGGGAAGGGGGCGATGTCGGTGGTGGCGCTGAGGATAATGCCGGTAATTGTACTCAGACTCAGTTGGATGAAGAATGTGAGGTGGATGGAGTGAACACCGTTGTAGGAGACATGGTTGAGACCCAGTTGGTCGAGGAATCTGAGGAGGAGGATGACAAGGATGGATTAAACGATGATGATGAACATGATCCTGGTGAGTTGGGGAAGACCCAGTTGGTCGAAAACTCTGATGAAGACATAGGTGACGATGAGTTGAGCGATGGCACTGTTGTCCTAAGTGACAATGAGAGCTTGTCAGAAGATGAGAGGGGCATGGAGTCAGGAATGGATAAAAGGGATGCGAAGTTGGGAATGGAAGGAAGTATCGAGGGGTTAAATGGAGGGATTAAGAAGCATGATGATAACAATAATTTGGTGGATTCTGATGCATCGACAGATGAGGAGGGTGACACAGATTCAGGTTAGTTACCAGCACTGAATCTGCTATTATTGCTATCTTTGTTTCATAGAAATTCATTAGGATCATTCTATGAAATTTACAATATAAAATGCTTACAGAAGTCCCTGTAGTTTTATCAGTTTTAAGTTGAGAGAGGCCTAAAGGTATCAAAGTAGTCCAGAGACCTCTTGTCCTGTTTCTTATTTTAAAATCAGAACTTAGTCTTTTAGAGTTTTGTCCGATAACAGAAATATATTTTTTTCTCAGACAATCACAATGTGTAGTCTCTTTTTTTTTAAGGTACTGGTGTTTTGGTTGAGATTTTATTTCATTTTTGTTTTCCCTGGTAAAGAGGTGATTTAGCTTTACATATTCATCTTGGGGGAAATTTTAGTTATCAATGCTTTGATTCTTATTAAGGGGAATGACATTGTCAAATAGCAAAAGTGTTCTGTATCTCTGGTTTGAACATAATGAAGAATTGTACTTGATTTTTCTTTTATATATACTACCCTTATTTCTAAAAATGCATAGTTTATTAGATTTAATTTAATCTGGCTTTTTAGTGCAACTTAAATTTTGTTTTTCTAATGCCAACATATGTGCAACATCTAGGTCATCTTCAGTTGAAATTACCTTCTGTTCGTGTTGCATCAGTACGGACATGTGGAATTTCTGAACCTCGGGACACTATGTCTGTGAACTGTATGAAGCAAGGGAAACAAAAGGCCTCATCCAATGCAATACATCCCCTGCCGAAAATTGTAGATGAATCTACTTCGTGTAGCACCTCCTTTGGTGGGGTTGATAACGACTCCCATGGTAATGTACAGAACCATGATAAAGGTGGAGGTAAAAGCAGAGATAAGTGCTCAACAGCGAAAAAGCTTTTTGCTGACACAGCAGCTGAGGATGGTGAAAACAACAGCAGATGTCTTGCTGGATTAAGCTATGTTGGATCACAGGAGCCTGGTGATCTGTCACAAGCAAATGCTTTTGATGTTGTGGACAGGTTGATTTCAATCAACGGTGGATTATCATCTCAAGAAAACACCCCAAATAAATTGGAAAAAGAAAAGCCACGTGTTTCAAGTAAGAGGGGGACTTTAATGTTGGCTGAGAAGGTTGGCCTTGGTAGAGGTTCCAATACGAAGGCAGAAATATTTGAATTTGTGGATAGCCGTGAAGATGATGGAGGAGGTGACTTTTTCAGTAAAAACAAAGACATCTTTTTGCCGAAACCAATTGGTAGAGGAAAACCAAAGAGTCATTCTCCCAGAGCAAAGAAATCTTCCACAAAAAAATCACGGGGAGAAAATAAAATAGGGGAAGCCATGAACAAAAGAAATACCAAACTACCTGGGAGGTTTGAAACTATTCCTTTATCAGATTCAAGACTATTCAAAAGTGATGTAAAGAGTAAGCGGGCTTCTGGAAACAGGACTAAGAAAAACCTTTTGAAGGACTTAGATGATCTATCAAATGCCAAATCATTGGAAGAACAGGAAAGGGCTGATGTAGCTTTGAATGATGTTGGTCCAGATACTCAGATGGCTGTTGAAGCTATGGAGGCCCTGGTACAATGTTCACCTGCTAAAAGTTTATCTGCTGAAGGTCAACCTCTGTTCAATAGAGATAAGAGAGCTGAGAAGTTTAGAATAACTAAAAGTCATTCGAAGAATGATTCTCCTCAGAGAACTAGCAACATCCAGGAAGGTGTCACGACACGTTCTAAAAGAAGAAAAGTAACTGACTTCAGTACCAAGCCTCAGAAAGAAAGACTAAGAGGATCGAAGATGCAAGAAAGTTCTGAGCCTATAGTAAAAGTGAAACATAAGCAAACAAAGTCTGTACCAGAGAAGAGCAAAGTTTCAAAGAAATTTATCGATGAAAATAAGAACCATGGGACACCTGTTGCTCACCGAACTAGGCATTGTGGTAGGAATGACCCTTCTGCCTTTATCGAGTTATCTAATAAACACTTGAGGAGAGTCAAGAAATTGACAGGTGACAGCTCCACTATTGGGCAAGTGCAAAATAACCACATTGCAACCAAATCTGGTTTGAGTTGTTTTGAAAAAGAAAGCACAGAGCAGACTTGTACAAATAATGATCAAGATCTTCAGCAATCTAGGGATGGAAGCGCACATCGGACCAGTGTAAATAATGTTCAAAACCTTGAAGCACACAGAGTTGAACCAACAACTGATGTTACATGCAGAGATTCCCCATCGCATCCCAAACGGCGAAGAACACCTACAAAAATGATACAGTCAACCGCTGCAGCTGCTGCAAATCATGAAGTACCGTCAGAAGTGGCAAGACCATGCAAGAAAAGGTGGATTTTCATAAGAAGTGTTTCTGACCTGCTAAAGTATGCAAAGAGGGAACCTTCCCATGGAAGATCAGCTTCTATGATGTCCAACATTATAGAAAAATCATTAGCTGCTTCTCCTGTACTTAATTCTTCTGTAAGAGATGACAGGAAAACTTCGTCTGTTGTCATTAGCTCTGCACAGAGACTGAAGGAATCCTCCCATGTTGAGGATACAAGCAAATCACCAAAAAATAATCCTCAAGTTCCGAATAGTGCCATGAAAACACCTTCAAAAGTGGTTAATGAATTGTCACCCACTTTTAGTCCTGTGAATCCATCAAAAGGCTCAAGTAGAAGCTTGTCAAAAGCTTCTATTGCGAGAGAATTACTGAAGCTAGATCCTGAAAATGTGCTATCAAATCAGCAGAGAAAAGATTCCAGAAGAAGGAAGGATATGGCCGATGTCAGTATTTTATTCAGCCATCATTTGGATGACGATGTTATCAAGCGTCAAAAGAAGGTAAACTATATTTCTATATATATTCTTGTTAGTAATCATCACTTTGAATGAGGTATGTTCATGATGACCTATGTTGTAGATCTTGGCGCGCATAGGAGTTTGTGAAGCATTTTCCATGGCCGATGCAACACACTTTGTTGCAGATAGATTTTGCCGCACAAAGAATATGCTAGAAGCAATAACTCTTGGCAAGCCAGTAGTTACATCAATGTGGCTTGAAAATTGTGGACAAGCAGGCTGTTTTATTGATGAGAGGAAGTATATTCTGAGGGATGAAAAAAAGGAAAAGGAGATAGGTTTCAACATGCCTATATCGCTGGCCTCAGCTTGCAAACATCCTCTTCTGCTGGTACTGTGAAATTTGTAATCCTATTTCATCTACGCCTGTCCTCGATTCATTTTTTTTACTGAAAAATCATTTACAGGGAAAAAGAGTCTTTGTAACATCAAATGTGAAACCAAGTCAAGTAGTGGTGACTAGCTTGGTTAAAGCATCATCGGGGCAGGTCAGCCTTATTTTATTTTCCAACATACTTTAAACTTTTGTTTGTATTTGAAATTTGAATTACATGTTAACAATGACTGGATTAGTTATATAACAATTGTTTTGTAATTCCTCAAAAAAAAAAAAAAATGTTTTGTAGGAAACAGTAAGGGGGTCCCTACTGGTTAATATGACAAAATGATATAGGTTATTCACAAAAATATAAATACTCTTATTAGGAAAACAAGACTTGCTGTGGAACCTTTTTCTATCGTCGTCGTTGCAATTTGTATCAACAAGACTGTTTTGAAACAAATAAACTAGGAGAACCTGGTACACCAAAAGTCGAGTAAACTGGTTATCAAGTTAAACGGTTGATGAATCATTTTGTACAGGCAAACATTAGTTTTTTTTCTTGTATGTGATGATAGCATTTGTATGTTTGTTCTTACTTCTCTAGAGTTGAAAGTCTTCTAGGTAGGCATACTGGTCTCATGAAGTTCTTTAGCATTTTCAACATGCTTCATTGTTTATATTAGCAACTACTCCCTCTGCTCCAAATTGTAAGCGTTTTTATTTTTTCTAGGTACATAGCTTTTGCTATGCACCTAGATATACATTATGTCTAGATGAATAGTAAAAGCTATACAACTAGAAAAGTAAGTTCCTTATGAATGCCCAGCCTGCTGCTTAAAATACAATTTTGGTACCCCATATTCGTTAACCCTTGCAAAAGATGTGAATAAACCAATAAAGTAGGAAACTTTCCAATATATATTAGTATCAAGCAGGCAATTGCTGTTACACTTGTCATTTGTATATTGTTGCAGTTTCCCTCGGTACTTTGAAAAACCATTTTTCTTTAATCAAAATATGGAAGTCATATCCCTCGCTGTATTAGTAGGCATTCTGATGCAATCGGTGATGTGTTGTCGAATACTTGAATAATGAAACTGAACTTTGGGTTTTGTGTAACACATCAACCAAATAACGGCTCTAAAGTTTTGCTTTCACTGAATATATGTGGAATCTCTAAATACATCTTTCTTTAAAAAAAATTACAGCTTATGTTTTTTGTATACAAATATGCAGCACTGATTTTTTTTTTTTTGGTTTTTTTTCCCCCTTCTCTTATGTTTTTCAATGTTGTACTGTTTAACTGTCTTCCTTTGTGATACATTAAGTGGACAATATGGAAAAAGGTTATCTATCAGGCCATCAGGGTACTTGATTTGGTTCAAATGTTGACTAATGCCTTCGCCAAACAGATGCAAAAATAATTACATCCATGTTAAGTACTCTGTAAAGGGTCAAATTTATGCAATCTTCTGTCCATGCGTGTGAAGTTTTAACCAAGTTAGGATGTGAATTCAAGATTGTATTATGCCCTTGGGAGACCTGTACACTGTTTTTGAAGCGGCAAATTAAATGGGATTTGTCTCAATGGTCACTGTTTGGCACAACATACCTAACCTTTGTTTTTGGTTTTGCAGCCACTAGAGAGGTTAGGACGATCCATAATGAAGGAAAAGGAAGTACCTCCTGACCTACTGGTTATCTCATGTGAAGAAGACTACGGAACTTGTGCACCACTACTCGAGAAAGGTCAGACATACTACACCATACTTTGCATACTATTTTCTTCTCAGGATCTGGGCAGTCAGCTAATGTATATGAGTACCCAATAGGCGCTAGTGTTTTCAGCGTGGAGTTTCTACTAAACGGAATAGTCATTCAGAAACTGGAGTATGAGAGGTGAGTGAACCTAACCTAATTTCATCCATTGAATCATGCATTCTTTGAACTCCGCCTATGGTGGGGCGCCTTTGGTGTCCTAGCATAGCAGGTCCCAAGCCCTGGTAAAGGAGGAGGGTTGTGTTAGGCGCGGCGAGCCAATGTAAACACTTAACCACTTTAATGGAGATGAAACCCAAAAGAATCCTGTTGGGGCATAACCCTCTTAGCGACGCGCCATGTCGGAACCCGGGTATGGTGTTAAATGAGCAAGGGCCGGGTCGTCACCCCCGTGACACGCCGTGTCGCGATCTGGACACGGTGTCAAGTGAGCAAGGATCGGGTCGTCGCATCCTTAGTGGCGCGCCACATCGGCGTCCGGGTGTGGTGCAAAATGAGCAAGGGTCTTCACGCCTACCTTGGTGGGTGCGAAGGGTAAGGAAGCTAGTCGAGCCAACTAGGATCCGTTTAGGTAGCTAGAATGTAGGGTCCCTTACAGGTAAGTTAAGAGAGTTAGTGGACACAGCGGTTAGGAGGCGTGTAAATATCTTATGCGTCCAAGAGACTAAATGGAAGGGGCAGAAGACGAATGAGGTGGACAATACTGGCTTCAAGTTCTGGTACACAGGGACAACTTTAAATAAAAATGGAGTATGAGTTTTGATTGATAAGAGCCTCAAGGATGGTGCGGTGGAGGTGAGAAAGCCAGGGGATAGGATCATCTTAGTTAAACTTGTCATTAGTGATATGGTCTTAAACGTAATTAGTGCGTATGCCAAGTAGGCCATGATGAGAGTGCTAAGCGTCTTTTCTGGGAAGACTTAGATCGCTTGGTTAGAGCTGTCCCTAGTAGCGAGAAGCTCTTTGTAGGATGTGATCTTAATGGCCATGTAGGTACATCAAGTGCAGGTTTTGAGGTGGTTCATAGGGGTTTCAGATATGGTAGTAGGAACCAGGAGAGAGAGTAAGTCTTAGACCTCGTCATAGCTTTTGATCTGATGATAGCTAACACTTTCTTCTGTAAGAGAGTCCCATTTAGTGACCTTTAGTAGCGGCTAGTACTATAGTCAAATCGACTTTGTCCTTACAAGAAGGAGGGATAAACGAACATGTGTGGATTGTAAGTTGATACCTGGAGAATGTGTGGTCGCTCAGCACAAGCTGGTGGTGGCTGACTTCTGCTTTCTAGTGCAAGCTCGTGGGAACAAACAAGCTAGGGTTGCTAGAACGAAGTGGTGGAAATTAGAAGGGGATGCATCAAAGGTCTTTAAGGAAAAGGTCATTGAAGAGGGCCCTTGGAATGATGAAGGCGATGCAAACAACATGTGGGAGAAGATGGTAACATGCGTTCGGAAGGTTGCTTCAGAGGTGCTTGGAGTTACCAAAGGGAGCGGATGCGACTCGAAAGACACTTGGTGGTGGAATGAAGATGTGCAAAAGGCTATTAAGGAAAAGAAGTGCTATAAGCGCTTGTATCATGACAGGTGTGCAAACAACATAGAGAAGTACAAGGTGGCAAAGAAGACCGCAAAACGAGCAGTGAGTAAGGCAAAGGGGCGGGCCTATGAGGACCTTTACCATGTTTGAGTACGAAGGAAGGAGAGAAGGACATTTATAGGATGGCTAGGGCTCGCGATAGGAAGACAAGAGACTTCAACCAAGTCAAGTGCATAAAGGATGAGAGGGAGCAGCTCTTGGTGAAGGAGGATGAGATCAGACATAGATGGCAAGAGTATTTTGATAAATTGTTCAATGGTGAGAACGAGAACACCACCGTTCAGCTGGACAACCCGTTTGATGACACTAACAGGCATTTTGTGCAGAGGATTCAAGAATCGGAGGTCAGAGAAGCCTTGAAAAGGATGAAAGTGGGCAAAGCTATGGGCCTTGATGGTATCCTAATTAAGGTGTGGAGATGTCTCGGGATATAGCTATAGTATGGCTAACCAAGATGTTCAACAATATCTTTCGATCGAATAAGATGCCTGAGGAGTTGAGAAGAAGCATATTGGTACCAATCTACAAGAACAAGGGAGATATCTAAAATTGTATTAATTATCGGGGAATTAAGTTGATGAGCTACACTATGAAGTTATGGGAGAGAGTCATCGAGCAACGCTTGCGAGGAACGACGCAGATATCAACAAAGCAATTTGGTTTCATGCCTGGAAGGTCAACCACAGAAGCAATCTTCTTAATAAGGCAGGTTATGGAGCGGTTTAGAGAGCAGAAGAAGGACCTCCACTTGGTTTTCATTGACTTAGAGAAGGCTTATGACAAGATACCAAGAAATGTTATGTGGTGGCCTTTGGACAAATATAAAGTCCCATCAAAATATATGACCCTCATCAAGGACATGTATAACAATGTTGTGACTAGTGTTCGAACAAACGATGGTAACACAGATTACTTCCTGATTAAAATTAGACTTCATCAAGGGTCAGCCTTAAGTCTATATCTCTTTGCCTTGGTAATGGATGAGGTTATCAGGAACATACAAGGGGATATCCCTTGGTGTATGTTGTTCGCTGATGATGTGTTAGTGGACGAAAGCCAGACGGGAGTAAATAGGAAACTAGAGTTATGGCGGCAGACCCTTGAGTCTAAAGGTTTTAGATTGAGCAAAACTAAAACCGAATACATGAGATGCGACTTTGACGGAGTTGTATAGGAGGAGGGAGATGTGAGTTTAGAAGGTCAAGTAGTGCATAAGAAGGATACCTTTCGGTATCTGGGATCGATGCTACAGAGGGATGGAGATATTGATGCGGACGTTAGCCATAGAATCAAAGCAGGGTGTATCAAATGCCGACAAGCTTTTGGCATTCTCTGTGACAAGAGGGTACCACAAAAGTTAAAAGGCAAGTTCTATAGAACGACGATTACACCGGCTATGTTGTATGGAGCAGAATGTTGGTCTACAAAGATTCAACATGTTCAACAACTGAGTGTTGCAGAAATGTGTATGTTGCGATGGATTTGCGATCACACAAAAATGGACCGAGTTCGGAACGATGATATACGTGATCGCCTAGAGGTAGCACAAATTGAAGAAAAGCTTGTTCAACATCGGTTGAGCTGGTTTGGCCATGTCCAAAGAAGACCTCCAGAGGCACCAGTGCATCGTGAAGTCCTAAGTCAAGCTAATAATACGAGGAGAGGTAGAGGAAGACTAAAATTGACATGGGGGAGGCAATAAAAAGAGATTTGAAAGTTTGGGATATACCTAGAGATCTATGTTTGAATAGGAGTACTTGGAGCTATTAAAGTGCCTGAACCGTGACTTGGGGCTTTTGGTGGGTTTCAACTCTAGCCTACCCTAACTTACTTGGGACTGAAAGGCTACGTTGTTGATGTTGTCGTTGTTGTTCTAATCATGCATTCTTTGCATTAGTTTTTCCTCCATAGATCAACATTCTTCTCTGTTGATATTTGTGCAGGCACCGCCTTTTCATGGACCAAGTCAAACAGACCCGCTCATCACGGTGGTTGAAGGACACCGTGCAAGACCGGTTTGTCCCTGTACCCAAGCGTCCCCGTACCTAGGGGAACAGGGGTGGTGCATAATCTTTCAACAAAATTGTGCTCCTGTTTCCCAAGCCTTAGTAGTTTAGGACCACTGTATATATGTAAGCCATGCTAAACTATTCCTGCTCGTCCCCTGGCCTCTCCATCTCTAGGCCAGCGTAAATGTATGTGCTGAAAATGCGTCTTCCCTATGCTGATTGCGTAATGCGGGCCTACTTGCCCCCCCCCCCCCCCCCCCCCCACCCACCTCTCTTTCCAGCTCTTCTGAACATGTGTTTACCTGACACAACTGAACTTGAGTGGCGATCAGCTGCTCAGTAGTGGATGTGATGAATCTTCTAGTACTGTTGAAAGGTGGGGTGTTGTTTGATGAGATGTATGTATTCTGTTGTATTGGAGATGTCAGAGAGGCCAGATGGCGCCATGTTTTCTGGTGTGGTGGCGGAAGTCCCATGCCGGTGGCAAATGTGGTGGTGAATGCCAGCGGTGGATAATGTGGAATGGTTTGGGAAAAGAAATCTTCTCAGATGAACTGGAACTTTGGAGGGGTGTACTCGGACAGGGCATTAGTTTGAGAACCTAAATTTTTGCTTCTTTAGTTGGAGAGAAGAATCCATGAAAAATTTATGTTCATTTTACTCCTAGAAAGTTCCCCCTTTGTTCCACATCCCAGGGTAGCACCACGTTGAGACTGAGCTCAGCTAGTCGTCAAACCTCTTTCTGCCCTGGTGGCCAGGTGGCAGTGCGCCATGGAGCGAGGCTAGTAGGATGGCCTTCATTCTCCGCTATCGGTTGATACAACAGAAAGAACGTGTTTGGTTTGGCTTTTTCAGCTCGTAATAGGTTTGCAGCACTAATGGGCGGATCATGTTGCTTCACTTGCTTGTTGTTTGGCAGGTCTGCAAATGATCAGACGAATGCCTTTTGTCGCTATGCTTCGCGGCTCCGTTCTCACACGACGCCACCTGCCAAGGAGTGCCACTGCCGCCACCCACCCACGTCACAAGGAGCGTCGTCGCCTGTCGACCCTTGCAGATGACCAAGATTATGAGGCTGCAGTTTCACTATGCCAGCAATCAATCAACTACTAGAAGACAGTATATGACTGGAGCATGAAAAACGATGGACCAGTCTCCCAAACAACTCAGAAGTCAGAATCACAGGAAGTCAGGAATCAATGAAGCATAGCATAATTGGTTCTTAGGCCTGGTTTAGTTTCTAAAAATTTTCACCCTAAACTATCACATCGAATCTTGCGGCACGAAGCAAGCTACAGACCTGTAAATCAACGACCTTGTGATTCTTATTCCTCACTCAGTTTTCTACAGGCTATCAAATAGATTGTGTAGCTACGTGGAGAAGTGAAACCAAATATAGGGATGTAAGAGAAAGGATCAGCAGTCCACTACACATAACAACAATTCAGAAATCTGAGTCGAAAATAGCTGCCAAAGAAAAGAACAGATGAACTTCCCCATAAGGTACTAACTAACTGAATGATACAAGGGAGACATGGAAAAGCGGTGCTGACTGAAGAAGGAAACTAAAAAAGCAAAAACCAAACTGTTTGAAGCAAAATAGCAGGTCTTATTGTACCGAATAAGAAAGAAGCTGACAGAGGTGAAGAAATATAAACACGACAGCTTCCTGCATTTGGCTTAATTCAATAGGAACAATGAAGGAAGCACATTTGGGAAAATATGAAGGCATGGAGGTGTGTAAGCCATAAAGGACAGCAGCAAATCAATTAAGCATATGGCAGGCCACATTGGCTCACAACAGGTTGCAGCAATTTATTGTAGGAGGTTCGACCGAGGATGATGATATCGGAAACCAAAAAGTAGCGCATTAAAATGTAAGAAAGCAAGAATGAGAAAACAGGCAAGTGTAATGGTAAATCAATCACAATAGAGACAGAGGTGTGTACTGGTAGATTAAGCCATAAGTTTAACAAAGAACTTGGTTGTTGGAAAATTAAAAAAAGAACAGCCATGAAGGAAAACAGGAAAAGAAATAAAAATAGGTGGGAATGAAAAGGGAATGGGAGAGGGGGTGGATCAGTCTGTCTGACATTTTTGGCAAGTCAATAACTGTAATAAGTAGATAGGTAATCATACGCTGTTATCATGTACCTTGGACCAAATCATAGTAACTATATTCATTCCTTTGATCTAATCCTTCAGTATAGTATAAGGCATAGGAGGACAGTACATCGACATATAACCATATATGATTATTTAACCTTCAGATTTTTTAAAATAGTACCTCGTTGCAGTCGACAAGACGTATCAGTATTTAGAAACAAACCAACTTAAAATGCGTACATAGGTAGGAGGTTACCAATCTGACAGCAGACGACACCGTTGTCTTCATAGGGCACGTGGATTAGGACCTGACATCATCATCATATCAACCTGCTAGGAATAATAATAGACTAAAGGACGTTATGTGTTAATCAGCATAGCATGAATACATTCTTATAAGTTAGGGAGCACTGTATTTTGTTGGTTCCTAATCTATTAGCCACACAAAAGGTAATGCAATCCCAAAACCTAATACAACTCCCATAGAAATAACCCTTAATAAATATACTCTGAATAATTTATTTTGAGAAATAACCATTAATAAATGGTATTTCCGTATTGGGCAATATGTCAGTTTGGAAGGACAACTTTTAGGTTGTATGTATGGCTAAAATAAATATAAATACTTAGAGCACTCAAATACTGATTACTCCACCCCCTCTCCCATTCCTTTTTTATTTCCACTTATTTTCTTTCACTACAAAGGTTATGTTCATATGCATATTGGGAAACATTAGAACTATAATCAAAGATTGAAGACTAAGTACTTTGTCTACTCTTTTGCTCATCATGGCTTGCTGAATCTTGGCTGAAATTGACTGAAAAACACTGTTCTGGCTGAAATGTTGTGAGAGAAAAACATTGTTTCGGCTTAAAAAAGAAGCCGAACAAGCCGGATATGGGGTAAGCCGAACGAGACCTTAGGAAATGTGGTCAGGTAAGATGGCAAGCAGTAGTGATGAGAAGTACACTATCTGTTGTGGCCTCTGATGCAAATCGACCAACATTCAAAATGCCCAGGCAGTCATATGAAGCTAAGCTGAGAGAGATTACGTAACCTTTGTAGCAGTGATAGTGAGGTGGCAACCGGCAATTGGTGCCGTCCTCCCAGAGATGAAGACAGAGAAGGCAAATATTGGAGCTGTAGGCATTATAGGCCAAACAATAGAACACGATTCATAATCAACGTAGGGAGAATTCAGAGAGACAAAAGCAAAATCACAAAATAAGATGAAACGGGAGCACCTGAGACTGGTCTGTACCAAACGCGGCACCGTCGAGGCCCGGCCACCATGCGCAGCCACAGTGGGAGGGGGGAGATGAGGACGAGCGGCTTCCAGGCCATGCTTCTGCCCTGCGCCGGCAACGCCATGGTCAGGACCCATCCGCACTGAGCCACATCGGGAGAGGGGGAGAGGGAGATTGGACGCTGTGAGCGGCGCGCGGGGGAGCGGAGGGGATAGCGGCCCTCTGCTCGCGACCGCGGCCACCGCCCGCTGTTGCGCCACCACATCGGTAGAGGATAGGGAGAGAGAGAGAGAGAGAGAGGGGGGGGGGGGAGGGGAGGGGGGGAGGGATGCGCGCGAGGCGCGCGGGAGGGGATAGCGGACACGCCAGTGCACCACCGCGTCGGAGAGCGGCGAGCGTAGGGGCCCACCCGGTGCACCGCCGCATGGGGAGAGAGGGAGACGGCGGCGCGGGCAAGGGCGGCACGGGGAGGGCCGGCAGGAGTTAAGGGAGTGGTGGATTGTTTTTAGGCTTTTACACGTGTGCCCTTAAAAAAAGTTCATAATTACACACATGTCATTAAAAAAGTTGATCGTACATAGATGCCACCGTTCTGAACTTCTTTGCTTTCCAAGCCATTCCGTCCGCATTCCGTTCGTTTTTCACCGTTTGGGAGTCCTGACAACTGGGCCAGGTCAGTCAAAACGTCCATAATACCCCTCTCATCTCTATCCTCTCTCTCTCAAACTCAATCTCTCTTCTCGTGCGTGCGGCCGCCCGGGGCTGAGCTCGCCCGCACGAGCCCACAGCGGCCGGGGCGAAGCTCCCCCGCGCTCGCGGCGGCCGGAGCTCACCTCCTCGCGTCACCTCCACGTGCGCTACGTCAGATCCACGGCGAGGACCGGCTGCAGCAGCTCCACGCGCACCGCCTCCTGGCTCTCGCCGCCGCCGCAGCTCCCCTTTGCTCACCTTGTCCATCCCCGCCATCTCCTTCTTCTTGGCCGCGGCGGCGCGGGAGGCGCACCTGCACCTCGCCCGAGCGCGGAGCGCGCGGCGGGCACGGCCACGGCCACGAGCACGACGAGCTCCACCACCGCGAAGGGGAAGCAGCAGCACATCGCGGCGCACTCGGCCGCTATCCTGCCCGCCACCTCCCCGCACCGCGGCTGCTCCCGCGCCCGCCGCCGCTCCCGCTCCCGCTCCCATCGCGCTTCCACGGGCGGGGACCGACGCAGCCAACGCTCCTCCTCCATCGCCGCCGCAGCCGCCGCGGGCGGGGACGGCGACGCCGACCCTAGGCCCCGCCCCATGGACGTGGACGTGGACGCGAATGCGGACGCCGGTGGCTGCGTCGCTGCTTCTGGTGCTGGTGCTCGTGGCGCCAGCCGTCGGGCGCGTGCTCCCCCGCAGGCCTCGGCCATCGTCGTCCCCGATCGCGCGCTGCTCGTCGTCGTCTTCGCCGCCGCGGTTAGAGATCGTGGCGCGCCGCCATCACCTGGAGATTTGTGCGGGGAGAGCGAACGGGCGGCCGGCCGGGGAAGGAGACACATTCACCCGCGCCGCCAGCGCCGCGACAACGAGCAGGAGCACGGGGAGCGCGGAACGGAGGCGCAAGAGAAAGAGAGAGAAAGAGAAAGTTTGGGTGGCTGACAATCGGACCCCACCGTAGGGTAAAATGGTCATTTCACATGTCTGTTTAACACCGTTAAATAGAAAAGCGGACGGAATGACTTGGAGAGCAAAGAAGTTTAGAACGGTGGCATCTATGTGTGGTCAACTTTTTTAATAGCCTATATGTAATTACAAACTTTTTTAATGACACACGTGTAAAAGGCTCTTGTTTTTCTTCTTCTTCGATGATTTGGGTTCGAGAGAAGACCGGGAAGACTCTAGAGGAAGGATAGGGTGGAGTAAACTGGAGGCGTTGAGATGGAACGGTGATTTTTTTTACTAACGTGTCCACCATAGCTGCGCTCCAATTTGAAGGTGCAGTGGAACTCCCATGGAGCCCCCATGAATTTTTAAGCAAAGTTCTATAGGGTGGGGTAGAGATTTAAGATCGAACAGCAGTCGGAGGTGTGTGTTGTTCAGGCCCCCCTAAAATTTTTCTAGGATCCGCCGCTGCGCCTGGGTACAGGACCAGGTTGCCTGGTGATAATTGATACGGTACTGTAGTAGTGACGTCTCTTCCATCTTTCTTTCTTTTTCTTTTGTCTTTTTTTCTCTTTACCTTCTCGGTGAAATGATGACATTTACGTTTTGTTCTTTTTCATGTCTTCTGTTACTCAACATCGCTTATCACGGTGCCTTTGCTATGTTTAATTTCTATTTGTTCCATAATTATTTGCACGAATTGTTAATAAATAAAATATTAAAAATAATTACATTTTTATGCATATTATTTATACACAAAAATCATTGATTTATATTTTAGTATATTATTATGGTGTACATTATTCTAACAATATTAGTTGTATACATACAGGTTCAAAAATATTAGTTGTATACATAAGAAAACATATTCTCTCTCCTTATTAAACTTCTCAGGCACGAGTATCCAACCAAACAGATCATCTCTCTACTTGCCTCGCGAGGCAAATTTAATTGAAATTCCAGGCAACTCTCAGGCAACACTTTTTACCAGGCAAGTAACCCAGGTCTCCAACCAAACAGGCCCTTAATGTCTCTCTCTCTATATATGGGGACCAACAAAAATATGCGTATTTTGATGGTGTCCATGGACCGTGGCGAGTTTTTTTTTTTTCAAATTCAATTAGACTAGAACATTAGGCGCCCTTGCCTTGATTATTTTAGGAAAACTTATAAAGGGCGCCTTGCCTTGATTGTTTAGTAGGAAAACTTATAACAACAAAACTATCTTTTACTCCTAAAGATGGTACTGAGCCTTCAGCATGAGTAGAATTTGCTTGAGGAGATTCAGAAGGGACATCTGATGACCTTCTAATGCAGGCTCCAGTTTTATATCAGCCAGATGAGCCCCTTGTTTTCTTGCAGCCAGCTCACTGCTTTCACTCATTAGTCGCAGTGCCACCTATCTGATTTCCTGAACCCTCCACTGGAAGATCTTCACCAAGTAACCTCCTGTTGCTGTTATCATCCATGGGATTACTCTATAATATGAGGTGAGGTGCAGACGAAATTTCCTGCAACATGCTGCATATATCTTTTTTGTGTGTTCTTCCCTTGTGATTTTTTATGGGAGATACTCTGCTAGTTTCCACACACATTATAGACTTCCTAGCTGATACTGTATCAGGCCCCGAACTTTTGTCTGCAAGAAGGCTCCCGTAGCACACTTTCTGAGATATATGATCAAGATCATCAGTCTCGGAACAAATTTCAGCCAAAGACAACCATGGTATCTGGTTGTTGCTCCCTGCATCAGCGATATCAATTATGCCCATCTAGAAGCTTTCTACAGCTGCTCTTGCCGTCATAAAACTCCACTAGGTAAGTGAAACCTAAATAAATAAAAAAATCTTGATCAGATAACTGAATCTGAGTTATGCAAATGTGAACAGATATCACAAGACTTATTGAAATTGGAACACAACATAGTGCCACAATACTACATGAGTAGAAACTGGAAACTGACAGTTTCTCCAGACAAAATTGCTCTGCAGTTTAGTATAGCAGAATCGTTGCGCCACATTATATATGCGGCTATAGACAAGCTGCCACCATACTATATCAAGGTGAGAACAGATAGGATCCATTCCCTAATTACAAAGGAGATGACAATCAGAATGATGTAGTTCTACGTGGCATTCTTTTTTTTTTTGCGACGAAAGAAGAATTATATTAGATAATAGTTGGGTACATCAATATGTTACAAGCACTCTAGATTACACAAATATCCAAAAACTGATTTTCATCTAAATTATACCCACGTTGTGAATAGCTCCAGATCTCAAAACCAAATCTATATGACGCTTTGCAGTATGGATGACCACACAGCCAAACACTCGGCAAAAGGCCTGAGAACAGATACCCAACGAACGACGACCAACATTCATGTAGGCAGAGTTGAGAAATTTCTTCTTTCTGGTGTCTTCCTACTTCTTTCTGCCACCGAAGAATGGAAAAGACTGATCTGAAACTTATTCTCCCTAGTCCTTTATCGTGGCTAGATCTAACCACAATAAAACAGAGAAGAGACCGAAGAAAATTATTCCATGGCGGCGACACCATCTCCGCCTTGATGTTGCCGTCCGGAAATAAAAGTCTCCATGTCGTCAAACCAGTGAGGATGCTGACGTCGTAGTTGTCGCCCTCATCTTCAACAGAGCCGCCATGGAGAAAACGATTCCACCCTACGCTCTCGCCGTCGCCAGAGAGGAGGAGGAGGAAATAAATCCCCAAAACCAAGAAACTTGGCATGGAGAAACCATAACCCTAAAGACTCGATCTACTGGGAAACTTATTAAAAACGATGGATCCCCACTTACCCCGGCCTCCGGCGATATACCGGAGGACGAGGGAGGGGGACCAGCAGTGGTGGAGACGGGTGGCGATGGCGGCGGCGCTCGAGTCGCGATACCCTGGAAGCCCGAGTCGCGAGACCCTATGGTAAAGCAATGTCCACCTGATGTGAACTCGTAGTTCTACATGGCATTCTGTTAACATATTTTTCTACAGTTTTGACCTCGGCTATAGACAAGTTTTCGCCTTGCACACCATTCGTGTAAACTAATTCAGCTTCTGTCATTTGAGCGGGCAACACAAAGAACACTATGTGCATTATGCAGTCCGAAACCAAAAGCGTAGCACTGGCATGTGGAGGAGAGGGCCGGCACGACACATGAGGAAAGGCACGGCATGCGGTCCCGACGCATGGAGGAGGGGCCCGGCACGGCACATGATGTGGTGCTCGGCCACTTGAACAGGCAGAGTGCACAGCGCACCGCCAATGCGTGTAGGAGGTGGCCGACATAGTAGGGGAAATGATAAGTTGTGGGGGAGAAGGGAACCGGATAGACGTTTTTTTTTCGTTCCTCCATCTATCCCTTCCACTAAGTACAAGTGTCCTAAGTCCTAACTGGTTTTAGCAAGTGATTTGGTTGATGCGGCCGTGGAGCTCCGGCGAACCCTAGCACGCCCGCCATCTTTCCCTACCCCTCCTGCCACGGCGAGCTCTAGCCGCGACGCCCTCACCCCGCCCTAGCTGGCCCGGTCACCTCCACCGCTGCTAGGGTCCCTAACTGCCCGACCACCGTTCCCACCACCTGGCCGGCCTGCCCCTCCCCAAACCTTCCTTCTAAGGCCACTGACGACCTCCTTGTCGGAACCCTAGCCTCCTCCTTCCTCTTCGGCGTGGGCGCGGGCACCTTTTCTCTTCCTCTCCGTCGGGCGCAAGGGCGGGCACGTGGGTTGCTCGGCATCGCGTAATAAACTTTGCTCTTTTTATGATGATTAGTAGATGAAGACATAGATAGATATACAGAAAGATAGATATTTAATGGCATGTTAGAGAGAGTTAGTCCGATCGTGGCTAGAACGGGTTGGTACTGCAATGGCCCGAAGCAACTAAAGATATTGGCACAATAAGCCCAGCACCGTCGATCCATCGCATGCATCCTCTGTAACTTGCAAACGTGTTAGGTTGGTAGATCGATGGCCTGCCACGGACTGATCGAGACTAGAACCTCTGCGACAACTCAAAGGATGTCGTCTTCCACAACACGACAGAACCTCGAGCTTGACCCACCGCCATGGCCGTTCCCTCCCTGGCTGACCGCTCGACCCTATCCTGAAGGCGGGACCATGAGTCCGAGAGGGAGGCGGACGCGCCCACATGCCAGGGAAAGAAGGGAGGGCTCGCCCCCTAAGGCTAGGGTCGCGCCAGGTGTAGGGTTGCACAAAGACGAAGTTGTGGTGGAGTTTTTTGGTCAGCTATGGGCCATCTCGACTCGCCGCCGCCGCCGCCACCAGGCAGACCTAGGGTTCTAGACACCGCCGCCAACACCACCAATTCCGCCCAGCTGTTCTGGATTCGGAAGGATCTCGTTGAGTTGAAGTGGTTCACCATCGCTGATTGCCACCCGGTGCGCCAATCTGATCGGATCGACAAGGATCCGGTGAAGGTCAAGTTCACAGAGATTTGGAGCACCAAGGAGGAGCAAGAAACATACGCGCGAGTCATCCAGAAGAGCATGACTGAAGGTGGGCGTTGGGTGTGGTAGGAGCCGCCTCCTCCTCCTCCGCCCGCCCGGTGAGGCCTCAACAGAATCAAGCGAGGTTTCCCCAACAACAACAGCAGCGTCAGGGATGGCAAGGTCAGGGCCCGCGTCAGCAGATTCCTTAGTACCAGGGGCAAGGCTGGCAAGGGCAGGATCAGCGTCAGCAGGTTCCTTAGAACCCAGTTTTAGGCTGGCAAGGTTAGGGTCAGAGGCTGCAGGTTCCTCGGAATTAGGGAGCTCCTCACCCACGTCCACCAAGGCAGCAGCAGCCACGACAGCAGCCACCTAGGCAGCAGCAGCCTGCTCAACCAAGGAATGAAGATCAGGGAAGAGGGCAAGGTAATGAGATTCCTGAGAATCTTGGAATCAGTTGGGCAAGTTACTTGGAGTAAGATCCCCGGGTATGCAAGATAAAGAAGAATCTAAAGGCGAAGAGTCTGCATCTCTTTTGTCACCATCTTCATGAATCTCGAGGACACGATTCATTTTAAGGGGTAGAATTGTAATACCCTAAAAATTGCATGTTTTTAAAAATAGCTTAAAATGATTTGAAGTTGCATTTTGTGGCATGAAATATAGGAAAAATAATATTTTTCATCCTAAGGTTTAGAAACATGGTTGTGCATACATACTGGTGCATTTGTGTTTTTTTTGTATGAGTGGTTTTGTCCAAAATTCAAAATAATTTCAAATGCTTTTGAAATGATTTGAAAATGATTTTGAAATAAAAGAAAAGAAAAGAATAAAAAAGAAGAAAACCTCACTCTCCCTCCTTCCCCTTCTGGCCTGCTCTGATTTTTCCTGCTCCCGCTCAGGCCTGGTCCAGCAGTGGCCTGCTCTGCTTTTCTCCTCTCGCGGCCTGCTCCCTTCACCGTCGTGGCCCCTTTCCAGTAGGCGGCCCGGTCCAGCGCCGAAGCCCAGCTCGCTTCCCTTTTCCTCGGCCCAGCCGCACGTGCAGCAGCCCAGTTAAGCCCGCGCCGCGCCGCTTTGCTCTCTCCCACCGTGTGCCACTGACAGCCGACCCGTGATTCTACTCGCTGACCGGTGGGACCCTCTTGTCGGTCGTCTCCCATCTCTAGCCATCTCCTTTCTCCCGTCCGCTCGGGACTCCACCGCCGCCGCCATGGACTCTGTGTTCGCCACGCCTCCTTCATTTGCCGTGCTTTCCAAGCAATCTCTCGGGCCATAAATAGCAGCTGACCGAGCCGTGCCTTCCTATCCCGAGCCTCGAAACAAGCTCCTATCTCGCCGAGTCGCCGCGTCGAGCTCGAAACCCTAGCTGTCGTGCTCGTCATCCGCCCCGCCAAGCCGCGCGTCGCCTTCGTGCCGTCTCCGACCACGAAAAGCGTCGTGGTGAGTTTGTCGTGCTTCCCTCTTTCTTCCCATGCCATCCCCGAGTCTAACCATGGCCTCTAGGGCCGTCCCTATGAACTCCGGCGAGGAGCCGAGCTCCCTGGCTATGGCACCGCCGCGCACAGCGCTGTTTCGGCGACCCCCGTTCCCCCATTTGATCTGCACCGCCCGATCTGAGATCAACGGCCTAGATTAGAAGATACCCCTTCGGCCGTCAATCTTTCTAAAGAGCATGTGCAGTTTTGTGTAATAGAACCCGCCGTCCTTGGGTCAGTTTAAAATCCGATTTTATTAATTTAAAGTCTAAAAATCAAGTTCCAGCTATTTACAGAAGTGCCACTGATCTTGTTTTAGCCAAAAAATATCTGTTTTAACTCCGATTTGATCCGTTCAAGTTGCGTTAGATTTGTAATTGAGTAATCTACATGTTCAAGCTAATGTTAAACATGTTTTCAACTTTTGAAATTCGAGGTTAGATGTAATCTATTATTTTATTAAAGGAAATCTTGTTTAATTCATACCTTTTTCGTTATAGCTCTGATTAGCATGCTTTTCCCGTCTGTGTGATCGTAGTAACGTGTAGAACATCATTAAAACATTTTTACTTGTTGTTTATTGTGTTTGGTGTACTGTTCTAATTTAGTTCTATTATTTACTTCGTGTATGATTGCATGGATGCTTGTGTGGTGTTTATGATAATGTCCAGTCGGTGAGCTTTGCGTTGGTGATATAGAAGAAGTCTTTTAGAGGTTACAATTCAATAGAAGAAGATCAGAGTTTTAAGGCAAGTATAGCATGGGATCTTCCTTGTTGTCCTATATAGCTTTAATCATTTAATTCATGCTACATGTGTCTACCTTGACTAGAACTAAGGATTCCCTAGTACTTTGTTACCTTGTACCTTGATTCCTATGGGTTTATACATTGGGTAGTATGATGCTAGTGCTCAACTGAAGCCACGATCTTGTAATTTGACTAATGGTATATGCAATAAACACTAAAAGATGCTTTTTAGCAACATGGAATCAGGGGGCTAGAGCATTGTGCTGTTTTTATGGTGCTCTAGATTCCTCTCCCTAAGGACTTATCTATAAGTGAACATTCAGGACTTACAGTATAGCTGTGAGGGCTACATAGCTCTGGCTTTAGCTCAGTATGAGGACCTTTTCTAGCTTGTTAGTGGTTACCTTTATCGACGTAAGAATGGCTTGCCAAATCGGGTATAGTGTGGCCTCTGTCCCCTTGTGTATAGGCTGCGCGTCATTGTGCCATCGGGAAGGGGGGGCTCTATATCTATTTGCCGAGTGAATCTAATAGCCTAACTTGTTAGACGAACCTTTGAAAGGCTTCATAGTGAACCCTGCTGACCTTCTTTGGTAGTGGGTCAAGAGGCTGATCACCTCGGGCGAAGAGTAAATCACTACTCACAGTGAAAGTGTACAACCTCTGCAGAGTGTAAAACTGGTATATCAGCCATGCTCACGGTCACGAGTGGCCTTGGACCCTTATGGAATAGATGATGAACACTGATGATACGGATGATGAAGATGCTCACTAATGATTACTGTTTATGCTATTCATTATTCATGTTTACCTGATCATGTGTTTACATGGGCTTGTGATAAACTTGTTGTTACTCAGTTGCTACAATTATGACAACTAAATGCTAAATGCTGTTAAACCAGTGTTAGCCTTTTGAGACTCATGAACCCCATGTTATATTTGTTGAGTACGGCATGTACTTACGCTTGCTTTACTTTTCAATTATTTGGATAAAAATCCCAGATGGGTACCAGATTGCTAGAGTTTGGAGGAATTAGGCTTGTGATCAACCAGTCAGTTGTCCCTATAGAATTGGAGTCTTCACCCGAAGATCGGAGTTGTCTTTTCGCTATTTGCTGTCTAAGATTATATCCTTTATACTAAGTATGTTATATTTTGAGCATTGTCTTTTGATATTACCCTTATTTGTAGCTATATGTGAGATTTGACTTTCTGGACTCACATATGGTGTGTATCTGGTTTTATCTTTAAAACTGGGTGCTACATAAACCCTGAGTACACAGTGTACTCGCAAGACTTACTCGACTAGTGAGAATAATTTTTCGACTCTCAAGGATATGATAGGCAATATGGTCTGCTGGTTTCTTTTGTTTGCAGAAAGCATTACTAGTAGTTCATCTTTAAGACCAAGTTTTCATTAGTAGTCAGGATTACTTCATTAGCTAACCATTCTAGGTAAGCGCCCATTCTACCTTCAAGCAAGGGTTGAGCAATCAGAGCCATTTTACCATTTGTCATATTCCAGTTCTTACTACAGTGCTAGACCATAGCCAAGTCGCACCGTCTCACGAAAATAGCAATTCATGAATCAATGTATCCCAGCTGGTTACTCCGAAACACACACCTTGCTTGTACCCTAGGCACAACAAGACCAACCCATTTCACTCCTGTCGAGGGGTCTAGGTCCCCGTCCAAACTTGGACTCCAAGCCCCCACACTTGAGATCCGGTCTCAGTGTGGTGCTTAGACCTCCACCTTTCTCCGCCTCCAATCAGTCAGTCCAGAAAGAGCTGGAACCCACGACAAGAGCGCAATGAGTCTTCTCGCTCCTATAAGCAAGTATGTGCTCAGAATAATAAGTCTGTGACCTAACATCTATAGCAATGGACGATCCTCAATCGACACGAACAGGGAAAATAGTGTAACTAGGCTAAGCCCCATGGCCATGGTACACAACTTGTTACACCCACAATAACACATGCCATATCCCTGCCCGGTCTTCATTTTCTCTTCTTCCTTTTATTATGAGAGTAATAATAATCACCTATTATGAGCAATGGTACATTACTCACGCTACTGATGACCTAAGCATAGCATCTACTCGAACCTGCACTAGTAGAACTCATAGGGTAGATATGTATATGCATGTGGTTTCCACAAAATTTTCCTACAAAGTAAATGCACAACACACACATATATATACGGCGGATATGAAAAATAAAGGTTATACACTTGGGCTTGCCTTGGGCTGGCGCGGTGTCAGCTAAGTCAGTCAGTGGCGGCTCTGGGACCTCCTCCTATACGAGAATCTTCTCCTCGTACTCCGCTACGATCTCCTCGAACTCGTGCTCACTAGTGGTCACAATCTCTACCAACTCGTTCTCTATATGCATGCGATGATGATGATGCAACACCTTAGTACTTAGGAAACAACAACTCTTAAAATAAGATTACATATGTTAAGCTGCTAAGATAGCTCTAATGACTAAGATACTAAGCTAACTATCATCTTCATCAAGCAAAGTGTTGTGTTCAACTAACAAGCACCTAGTTTTGCAAATCAATGGTATGCCTTTATTTCTATTAAAGATTTAATGTATATTTAAACAAAGAACATTTAACTACCCTAATGTTTAGTCTAGTCTAAGGTCACAAAAATTACAGTGAGCATATAATAATACAATAAAGCTATTGTAAAAATTTTAGGATTAAAGCTATCACCAATTTACCATAAAATTTTTTCCACAATAATTATCCTAATAATATTAAACACTTTAAAATGATTTAATAGCCCTTAGTACCAACATAGATACGTATGAACTAACTATACTAATAGGTAGATAATAATCTTAGGAACCTATCAAAATTAGTTTCATAATTTTTGGACACCTATACGAATTTATATTAATTATACAAATCTAGCTCTAAAATTAAAATAGAAAGCTATTACCTATTTCTAATAAAAAGAAAAAGAAAATCGACCTCGCAGCCCACAAACGCGCGAACACGGCCCACGCGAGACGGCCTACGACGGGGAGCCCGCGCGCACTGGCGCTTTTGCAAAAACGCCCCCACGCTATCGATATTAAAGCGACCACTTTGCGTACTATTCTTACTGACAACACTTATGCAAGGAAGCCCTCGCATTAACCCGTCTTCGCATCGGAGAGGTCCCTAGGACTCCCCGCGCTCGCCGGCGCGGCATTGGCCGGCACCGGACAGTTATGCTGGCCAACTAGGGACCCCTACGGTGTGTCTAAAGGGCCGATGCTCACCTATGGGCCCACGTGCAATGATGGCAGTGATTAGGAGACCAGAGACGAACTAGAGCGGCTCCTCCACATCGGTGGGCAACCTACGACGGCGGCGGCGGCGTTCCAGTGAGCTATGGCGCTAACTAAGCAGTAAAGATAGCGAGGAAGCATCAGGGACTCACCGTGGACCTGGTCGAGGTGATGGTTCGGCCGGGGACTACCCGAGCAGGGCTGGCCACGCGCGACCGAGGAGTGTGGCGGCGCACCACGGCAGACACGACCGCATCAGTAGTGCCGGGGTAGCGGTAGAGGTACGGCTAAGGAGCACAGGGTGAAGATGGGTTGAAGCAAAGCTAATGGTGCATCTGGATTGGCTCGGGGTGGTCAAATGGAGGGTTGCCCTCGGCATGGCTGAACTCGGCCTTATCGACATGGCGACGGGGAAAACTCCAAATTGGAGCTTGGTGAAAGCTCTAGTTTGGTTTTGGTTAATTGATGAAACCCTAAGTGCTAACCTAGGTTATCAAAGTGATTATGAGATAGGTAGCACTATTCCAAGTGGTGAAGCAAATGAAGATCATGACATGATGATAGTGATTCCATGGTGATGATTAAGTGCTTGGACTTGGAAAAGGAGAAAGGAAAACAAAAGGCTCAAGGCAAAGGTATAAGTGGTAGGAGCCTTTTCGTTTCGATGATCAAGACACTTAGCGAGTGTGATCACATTTAGGTTCGATAGCCATACTATTAAGAGGAGTGAAACTCATATCGAAATACAGGTATCAAAGTGCCACTAGATGCTCTAACTCATTGCATATGCATTTAGGATCTAGTGGAGTGCTAACACCCTTGAAAACCTTGAAAATATTTGTGAAAATATGCTAACACACATGCACGAAGGCGATACACATTGTGTTTAGCATTTGGGAGCAAGGGTTTGAAAATCCACCGGCGGAGTGTCCGTCCATAGAGTGCGGACAGTCCAACGGTGCCACCGGCGCTCTGTACAGAAAAACAGGATTTCACAGAGTGCACCGGACGCTGGTCATGCAGTGACCAGACGCTGGGGTCCTGCGTCCGGTCAGTGGCGCACAGTGAAGTCCACCCTCGGTCTCTTGACCGAACGCTGAGTTCAAAAGTGACCAGACTCTGGCTGAACACTGTTTAGCATCCAGTCATGCTGATGTGGCGGTGCACAAAGATGAGGGAGAATGACCGGACGCTCAGTGAGTCCGATCGGGCATGACCGGACGCGTCCGGTCACGACTGGTACCTTACTAGAAATGACCAGACACTGGGGTCCTACGTCCGGTCACTTTCAAGCAGTGCGTCCAGTCATAACTTAGATGTACTAATGACTATTGAGATTGGGAGATCCGCGTTTGAAGGAGGGGACACGTGGCATGTATCGCACGACCAGACGCTGGGGTCCTGCGTCCGGTCGATCTGACCGGCGCGTTCGGTCGCCCTAACTTTTCAGAGAATAGAGAGCCAACGACTCTATTCGTGGGGGCTCTCTATTTAAGCCCCATGGCCGGCTCAAGCTCACTCTCTTGGCCATTTGCATTGAGATAGCAACCTTGTGAGCTTAGCCAAAGCCCTCCCACTAATCTCCATCATTGATTTATCATCTTTTTGAGATTAGGAGAGAATTCAAGTGCATTGCTTGAGTGATTACATCTAGAGGCACTTGGTATTCGTGTTTCGCTGCGGGATTCACTTGTTTCTCTTGGTGGTTGCCTCCACCTAGACTGCTTGAAGCAGCGAAGATCGTCGAGCGGAGGTTGGTGATTGTCTCCGGCTCCGATCGTGGTGATTGTGAGGGGTCTTGTGCCTTCCCCGGTGGAGCGCCGAAAGGTAACTCTGGTAGATTGCTTATGTCATTGAGTTACCTCACTTGTGGGTAGGTTCTTGTAGTGTCCAATTGTGTGGACGAGGTTCGTGCAACACCTCTTAGCCACCGAACCACCAAGTGTTGGTCGATACAACAGGGACTAGCGTGCCAGCAAGCACGTGAACCTCGGGAGAAAAAGTGGTTGTCTCTTACCCTTTGGTATTCCCCCAGTGATTGATTTAATATTCATCTTGTGATTGATTCACTCCTCTACATAGAGGTATAATCACCCTACTCACTCATTTATATTCTTGCAAACTAGTTGTAGCAAGCTCTTTAGTGTAGCTAGAATTGAGAGCTTGCTTTGTAGTTTAAGTTCATCTAGTGGAGCTCTTTAGTGTAGCAAGTGTGAGAGCTCTTAGTGAGTAGTGACATAGCAAATTATGTGTTTAGTGATCAAAGCAACTAGAATTGTTGGATAGGTGGCTTGCAACCCTTGTAGAGCTAGAGCAAGTTTGCATTTCGCTATTTGTTATACTAATCAAATTGCTCTAGTTGGTTTGTAGATTTTTAAATAAGCTATTCACCCCCCTCTAGCCATATTAGGACCTTTCACTTGGCCAGACTCGATTCAAGGTGGGATGGGGTCGAGGGGTCTGGTGGCTTAATGAAGAAACCCGAGGCACGACGAATCAAGCCGAGGTGACCTATCCATGCCGAATTGAGGTGAGTGGGGTCAGCCGGTCGAGGTAGCAGAGAAAGGGGGGTAAGTCAGAGCTCGGCTCGTCCTCGCCTTGGCAGGACGCGGGCAGAACGATCAGGACGGCACACGCGTAGGCGCTATGGACAAATAGTGCGCGTGTCCACGACTGGGCACGGCATGAACGGCTGTAGCGCCTTTAATGGCGAGACGATAGCGAGCACAGCCATGTGCCAATGCAATGGATACGCCAAGTGCACGCGCAGCAGTAGCAGTGCCATCGACTGGGGCAGACAGCGGTGCAGAGCTGCAGGGGGTGTGGATGCGACGACGAGGTGACAGCGGCACAGCACGGCCGTGACGGCATCAGTAGCGGTAGCGCGAGGCAGAGCAGTAGGGGCGCAGAGGCCAGCGGCTCGCTGTGGCCGGCCTCGGCCAAGCCAAGGCAGGCTCGGCTGACCCGGCATGGTGGCGTGGCACGCAGGACGCGGCCATGTGCGCTGCGCTGGGTGGCCGCGCGGGTGACCACGCGCACAGCAACAGGTAGCCCGAGGCTGTGTCGTGCATGAATTTTAAAGCGTTGATAAAAACTAAACTATTGAAGTTGAAACTAAACCACCTTTACTATGCTAAAGAGGGCTTATTAGGCTATCAACCAGAGCTAAAATATGACACCACCTCTTAACTCAATTTCACAGGATTAATTCCTAAATATGGTGCTATCAAACTGTCTTTAGGCTTGAGGAATTTTCTAGGTCTTGAGCTGGATTCAATTTCATGTTCCATTTCTAAGCCATTAGAAATACTACCTAGCAATGTTATTTTTCTATAGCAAGAGTTGCATTTTCATCTACAAAGTTTGTACTTCAAACTTTATTTAGGTGTTGCACACATGTTCTATAATATTTTTGCTCAATAAAAATTAGTTTTCAACACTACTTGACATAACATGAGCTATTGAATCAATTTTCATTTAACATTTTTATTATTCATTTTAGGTTACAAGAAATTTATCTACACACTATCACATGCATTATCACATAAACATGATGCTCATGACATGATTTAGTAGTTTGTTTTGGGCATAACACCAAGGGTGTTACACCACATGAATGTTTGCCCTGTCTGGAAACAAGAGCATCCTATTGCAGCTTATGTTGGCAGTGCCAGTCTAGGTCTTGGGTTCTATCACCTTGAGATGCCAGATGTTGAGTCCACTTAGTGGTTAAACCTTACTAACTATGTACCATGGCTGAGTTGGAGAGTGAGCTTTCTGAGATATATTGCAGAGAGTGGCCATGGCAGATTCGGGAGTTGGAGCAGGGTAAGTTCTTGGTTAGGTTTCCTCCCCATAAGAGAGTAACTGACATTAAAAATTAGCCATCCTTTAACTTGAGGAAACAAGGAGTCCAGGTGGAGGTTCTAGAGTGGGTTGGAGATATAGAGCCATTTGGTGTGCTTTAGGAGGTCTGGGTTCAAATGAAGGGTATCCCTCCTAGATGGTGTCATGCTTCAGGATTTGGCCTGATGGTTGAAGTGGACTAGTCAACTCTCTTCAAAACTTTCTATGAGGTGATAGGAATTAAAGTGGCATGCAAGGACTCAACTAAGATTCCTGCTGAAAGATTATATGAGATGAACAAGAAATTGCATGTGGTGTCTTTCTTGGTGGAAATTGAAGGAAATGATAACCAGCAGCCAAAAGATGGTGGTGAAGATGTGGGTGATGAGGATGATGGTGATGACAAGAAGAATGATGATGATGAGGCCGATGACTTGGACAATGTTGAAGACTTTGGGAAGGCTGTACAGGCAGAACTAAATGCTGGGGCAGCTCTAAGTTCAAAACTCCAGTTAATAAGCCAAGTTCAAGCGCAAGTGCTAGTCATAAGACGGTTAGTGAGAGGGTTGGAATGGTACTGAATATGGACAAAGAAAAGCAACTGATTCAACTTATGGGAGAGTCTCAACCGGTGCTGTTGACAGCCTTGGACAATTTGGGAGATAGCACCTAGGGACACATTAATGTGGGTTCTGTGGCAGATATAGATCTTGAAGGGAAGTCAAGCTACATGCCTAAACATGGTTCTAATGATAGCTCTGTAAACTTGGGATTTACATCCATTAAAACACAAGGTATTGAGGTGATTGATGAGGAGGTTACCATAACTGGGGAACTAAAGTTCTCCTAGTATACTCACCCTGGAACCAGTAAGGAGTATTAACCAGAATGAGAAGGAGGGGGAGAAAAGCAACATGGGACTATGACTTTGATAACACCTGAGCCTTGCTGTTCCAAAAATTCTAACTGTGCTATTGTGGGGGACAAGTGGAAAAGTCTGCTGGAGGATGAATCACATCATTCCAAGTGGGAAGAGTTTAGGAGATTGGCAAAGACCGGTTCTGATCATGAGGAGTGCTCTAAGGATGGAATTACAGGATTCTGAAGAGGAATATGAGATTGGGGAGGATGCTCAGGATACTCAGATGACTCTGGAGGATGCGTATATGGGTATTGAGGAAATGGTAGCAGAAAAATTTGAAGAAGGCCAAGATAAGAAGAAGCAGAAAAGGAAGACTAATTGGGGTCCTACTCAAAGGATGCCCAGGCCTAGGAGATATCCAGAGGATGATAAAACCGTCATGCAGAACGCTCAGGAGCTTAAGGCTTTGAAGAACTCGTTACGAGGTACGAAGCATACCACTTCTTTTGCTTTTGAAAGCAATAATTCCCTTAATAGTAAGGTTGCTTGTGTTAGTATCTCACTTGGCAATGATACCTCTATGATTAATCATAACATTGACGCACTGAAACAAAAAGAATTGGTCAGTAGGAATGATTTTATAGATAAGAATCCTGAGATTAATCTCCCAGTAGATTTGGATGTCGAGTTAAATATAGATGAGTTCCCAATCCTTAACTCTAGTAAATTGATTGTTCCAAATTTTTCTGTGAGGACGAATGATAAGGGAAAGGATGATTCTTGGGTTAAAGTGGCTTGTATGGGTCTTGAGACCACTGATATTTACAATGTTAATAATGATAGGAGCAGTTTGGAATATTAGAGGCCTTAATAAAAGAGGCAGATTACAATGCATAACTGATTTTGTTGCCGAAAACAAGATAGACTTTGTTAGTTTGCAGGAAACAAAAAAAGAATCCTTTGAAGATTCATTTTTGAACCATGTGAATAGTGACTTTATTTGGAATTTCTTGCCTGCACAAGGAACAGCTGGGGGGATTTTAGTGGGATTGAATAGTAGAAAGTTTGAAGCATTAGCTTGGCAACATACTAAATACTGTGTATCAGTTATGATTAAGAACTGCTCAGATAAATTTGTTTGGAGATTTATTAGTGTCTATGGTTCCTCTTATGAGGAAGGTAAACAAGATTTTATCCAAGAACTGAACTCTCTTTTGGATAACTGGGATGGCCCCACTCTTGTGGGGGTGATTTTAATCTAGTTTCAAATGTGAAAGATAAGAGTAATGAGATCATAAACCAAAAATGGGTGGATCTGTTCAATGAGTGGATCCATGATTTTGGCTTAATAGAATTAAAGAACTCGTCTAGATCATACACTTGGACAAATAATCAAGAGCAACCTATTATGGCTGCTATTGATAAGTTTTTCTGTAACACAGTTTTTGATCAGAAATATCCACTTTCTAGTGTGATGGCAAAGGCTAGGGTAGGAAGTGATCATGTACCTTTGATTTTGAATTGTTGTATACATGAGCAGAAAAAACCAAGGTTGTTTAAGTTTGAAAAATGGTGGCTTGAGTAGCCTAATTTTAAGGATTTAGTTAGGAAAACTTGGACTACTGAGTGTGCTTTTACAGACCCCATGGATAGAAGGCAGTTTAAGATTAGATTATTAAGGAAGAAAGTTAAGGGCTGGTCTATTAATATAGATGCAGCTATTAAGAAACAAAAAAGGGAGGTACTTAAGGAGTTTGAAAATCTAGATTTGAAATACGAGGTTGGTCTCCTATTACCAGGAGAAAGAAATAGAATGGACTTAATTGTTCAAGACATAGAGAGTATATGGAATTTAGAGGAAATTAAAGCGAGACAAAGATCCTGAGACAGGAGTGTTAAGGAAGGGGATAGGAATACTTCTTATTTCCATGCTTTAGCAAACCAGAGAGCTAGGAAGAAAAGAATCTCGATGTTAGAAAGTGATGATGGAGTTTTAGAAGAAAATAAGGACATGCTAGAACATGCTATGCTCTTTTACAAGAGTTTGTTTGGTTTTGAGGAGAACCTTGGTGTTAAGCTAGGGGATGATTTTTGGGAAGAAGGAGATAGAGTTACCATCCAGGAGAATGAGCTCTTAGAAGCTCCCTTCTTTGAGGAAGAAATTAGGTTAGCTGTTTTTGAGTCTTATGCTGAAGGGGCCCTAACGAGATCCTAACATATGGGTATGTTAAGCCTCAGGATCAATGGTCCCCGACTGAAAAGACCCCCCGGCCGACCCCATTAGGATCGCTCGGGGGCTCGGGGGCAATACCCATCGGGTATGCTCGTGCGCACCCTCAGACTAAGGAACCCACCCAAGCCTGAGCACGTCGTGGCCTCTGTTCAGGGCTCGGGGCCTCGCCCGAGCCTCAAGCTCCCGATCGACGGGAAACCTAATCCCGATCCTTGGCTCCTACCCGGCCCACGACACTAGCGAAGGCCCAAGCACAAGAAGACACGCCCCAAGCCATCAAGGCTCGGGGGCTCTCCAACGCTACACCTTGGGCGCGGCGTTGCCAGCCGCTCCTCCGACAGGGTCATGCATAGGGCATGACACAAGATGACAAGCTCCTCCTTGGCCTCTAGGGGCTCAGGGGCTTCTAGGCCCGCGCGTCAGCTCCTCGAGTGACCTCTCTCGCCACCAAGAAGACTCTAGAAGGTGCACTTGGGGGAGGCCGGTCCAAGCCGACACAGCCTTACACTCAGTGTGTCAGAACAGGCCAGTCGGACGACGCCTAGGGCTTCTTTGGCTCCATGACACTACCACGGTCCACAAAGCGCCATTGCAAGACTCTCTTGGACTTCGATGCATGTAGACCCTAGGCTTCACCCCCCAAACCACCATGTACCCGACCTATCTTGATATATAAGGGTAAGGTCAGATCCTAGGGGAGGATCATAGACAGATCATTCCATTCTTCCTCACTGATCCACTCTTGCTCGGCACCGGGAGCAGAGCAACCCAGAGAGGGGCACCGAGCTAATCCCCTACCAAATCTCTCTCTACCTCCTGTACACTCTGTTGTAACCCCTGATTTTGTGTGCTCTTGAGCATAAGGATCATCACCTGCTGGACGTAGGACATCGATCAGCCCAAACTAGGATAAATCATTGCGTTCTCTATGTGATTCTTGTGTTCTTGAGTCCACCTGAGCCACCGGAGACACGTACTATGACACCGACTCGAACAACAATGTTTACCGTGGTTCTGACCCAATGACAGCTGGCGTGCCAGGTAGGGGGCAATGTCAAGTATGATTCAGGCTCTATGGTGGCTGGAGCCACCTGCCTCGTCGCCGGAGCAGGCGGCACCACCCTAGACGATGGTGTCCGCTTCCCCTATGAGTTCTCCATCACAGCCGGTGCCTTTGATCTGGGCCAAGTCCTCAACTTTGGAAGCCTAGCCTATGTCGCCGACTACTACAGTGAGCTTCATCTGCTCAACGGGGCAGCATCGGTGGGCAACGAGCTCCCGACGCCGCCCCCTCCGTGGAGCCTCCTAGGAGCAGATCTCGAGGTCCTAGCCCAGCAGATCTAGTGTGGTCTAGGTCCACAGCCCACCGTGTTGGACCGCTGCCAGATGTTCTGCATACTGACCAACATCCATCACCAGATTGCCACTAGCGAGGTGCTCCCGTCGCCTGACCACTTCCGGTACAACCTCCCAGACTTGCCTTTCGGTATCTAGAATGCGGCGACGTCCTTCCAACGGTAGCTGGAGCACCTCATCAGCCACGAGATGCCATGGAGCACCATCCTATTCGGTGCGGCAGGGACCGACGTCCCCTCATTGCGCACCTTCCTCGAGATCCTCCCGGGGAACAGCTTGGAGTACGACTCTGACGACATCGACTGCTATGCCCCACCACGCATTTGCTACCACATCGATAGCGAGGTTCTCACTGACGAGGCGCTTGAGCTCATGCCGCTGGACTAGAGCCCCTAGAGCCATGCGAACTACCTTTGGGAGAGGGCTGCTCACCTGCAGGATCGACAAGTGGACCTAGAGGCCGATGTAGGGTCGAGATGGCGGACTAGAGGGGGTGAATAGTCCTTTCTAAAATTTAAACGTGCCGGCAAACCAAAATAAATGTGGAATTAAAACTATCGATCTAGCCAAGACCACCCATCTATCTAAGTTCACAAGCACCTTATAAAGATCCTAATTATGCAACAAAGGTGCCGGACTAGCTAGATCTCACCTAATCAATTCTAGAGCAAGGTCACACAAGCCTATGCACTAGTACTTTGCACAACCGGTAGAGCTCCGACACAATCTAGTAAGCAAAAGCACAAAGCTCCTAAACTCACTAGCAATGCTCAAAAACAAGTGAAAGGTCCTAATGGCTAGAGGAGGGATGAATAGCCTAATAAAAATTTCTACAACAACACTCAACAAAATGGTTAGACAATTATGAGGCGAAACAAGTGTTGCGCTAGCCTACTCAAAATGCAAGCCACCTATCATAATTCTAGTTTAGATAGTATCTATTCACACAATAGCTATGACACTACCCTATGTTAGTGTGCTCTCAAAGGCTAACTAAAGAGCCACACCAACCAACCAAGTAAGCTCTCACAACTAGCTACACTAAAGAGCTTGACAACTAGTTTGCGGTAATGTAAAGAGAGTGATCAAGAAGGTTATACCACCGTGTAGATGAAGGAACCAATCAATCACAAAGATGAATAACAATGAAGACCAATCACCTTAGAATCAAATGATGAACACAATGATTTTTACCGAGGTTCACTTGCTTGCCGGCAAGCTACTCCTCGTTGTGGCGATTCACTCACTTGGAGGTTCACGAGCTAATTGGCTTCACACGCCAAACCCTCAATAGGGTGCCGCACAACCAACACAGAATGAGGATCACACAAGCCATGAGCAATCCACTAGAGTACCTTTTGGCTCTCCGCCGGGGAAAGGTCAAGAACCCCTCACAATCACCACGATCGGAGCTGGAGACAATCACCAACCTCCGCTCGATGATCCTCGCTGCTCCAAGCTATCTAGGTGGTGGCAACCACCAAGAGTAACAAGTAAAATCCGCAGCGAAACACGAACACCAAGTGCCTCTAGATGCAATCACTCAAGCAATGCACTTGGATTCTCTCCCAATCTCACAAAGATGATGAATCAATGATGGAGATGAGTGGGAGGGCTTTGGCTAAGCTCACAAGGTTGCTATGTCAATGAAAATGGCCAAAGGTATGAGCTTCAACTGGCCATGGGGCTTAAATAGAAACCCCCACGAAATAGAGCCGTTACACCCCTTCACTAGGCACAATGCGGGCTGACCGGATGCTCCGGTCATGTTGACCGGACGCTCGACCTCAGCGTCTGGTCGCCCAACGGCAGCCACATGTCCTGACTTCAATGGTCACTTGAGTTGACCGAACACTGTGCACAATACTGACCGGACGCTGAGCCACCAGCGTCTGGTCATTTCCAGTAAGCTTCTAGAAATGCCTTTTGCCCACCGGACGTGTCTGGTCATGCATGACTGGACCCTGCCAGCGTCCGGTTAGAGACCCTAGCCTCTGTGTGTTGCCCGACAATAGGACCAGACTCACCTCACCAACGTCTGGTCAGTCCATGACCCAGCGTCTGGTCGATTGATCGACACTGGCGTCTATGCTGCCACACTTGACCGGAAGCGCCGGTCCTTCTGAGACCAGTGTCCGGTCACTTAGTGACCAACAAGACTAACTTCTTTTCACCTCTAACTTCTTCACCCTTGCTCAAATGTGTCAACCACCAAGTGTATCACCTTATGCACATGTGTTAGCATATTTTCACAAACATTTTCAAGGGTGTTAGCATTCCACTAGATCCTAAATGCATATGCAATGAGCTAGAGCATCTAGTGGCACTTTGATAACCGCATTTTGATACGAGTTTCACCCCTCTTAATAGTACGGCTATCAAACCTAAATATGATCACACTCTCTAAGTGTCTTGATCACCAAAACAAAATAGCTCCTATGGTTTATAATTTTGCCTTGAGCTTTTTGTTTTTCTCTTTCTTCTTTCCAAGTCCAAGCACTTTATCATCACCATGGCAACATCATCATGCTATGATCTTCATTTGCTTCACCACTTAGAATGTGCTACCTATCTCATGATCACTTGATAAACTAGGTTAGCACTTGGGGTTTCATCAATTCACCAAAACCAAACTAGAGCTTTCAACAAGGCAACTAATGCCAAATTAGAGAGCACAAATTACTTAGCTACACAAACTAAGCAATGCGACTAACAGGGTTACTAAAACCAAATTAGCCACTCAAGGGAGCTATATCTATGCTACACAAGCAAGAAGGTAACTAGCAAGCTACTCAAGCTAACTAATTACAAGAGCAACTACATAAGCACAATATAAATGAAGTAAATACAAGCTTGTGTAACAATGATGCAAACCAATGGGAAGACAAGGATAACACGGTGAATTTTATCCTAAGGTTCATGTGCTTGCCAACACGCTAGTCCCCATTTAGACAAACTCCAAGGTTGTCACCCGTCCTCTTGCTAGTGGTGACCCGCAAGTCACACTCTCCCACGTGGAGTACATACCACAAGCTCTAGCACTTGACCCGGCTGGACCACTTGTTGCCCTTCGTGTCTTGCTCTACTAGAGTTGCTCTTTGTGGCTCCCACGGGGTGAGCACAATCCCCCTCACAATCACTTCTCCGGAGCACCACACAATCTTCTTTGCATGCTTCGATGGAGACCACCACCAAACTATCTAGGAGGTGGCAACCTCCAAGAGTAACAAGCACCACCGGCTTGTAACTCAATCACCTAGTGCCACTCGATGCAACCTCACGATGCAATCATACTAGAATCGCTCACTCACTCAATCGGATGAACACTATCAAGCAAGAGTGAGTTAGAGGGCTTCCCAAGCACACCTACATAGGCCACCAAGCCTTAAGGGTGCTCAGCTCTCAGCCCATGGCCGACCAATGCTTGGTTTTATAGCCCCCATGAAAATAGAGCCGTTGTACCCTTGAACTGGGCACAACTCGAGCTGACCGGACGCGCCAGTCAAGATGACCGGATGTACCCGGCCAGCGTTCGGTCGCTGTGATCACGCCACGTGGCCTCCACATTCAACGTTGGTCGTGCGATCTCAATGGTCACTGACACCACCTCAACGGTCAAGTGATGACCGAGCACACCTCTGCACCAAGACTAGACACGCTACTACCGAGTCTGGTCGTTATACGCCCACGCACAGCATAGTAGACCAGCAACACCGGATGTACCACCCTCGTCTAGACCGGACACACCAACGCTAGCGTTAGGTCATTCCCAGAGAGGTCCCGAGGGGGCTAAAACATGACCAGATGTGTCAGATCTAGGGTGACCTGATGCGCCCTGGCGTTCGGTCCGCACAGCACTGCTGCCCGAGCGCTACTCGCCGCCATGTCAGTGAGACCAAATGCAACCACCGCACGTCAGGTCACAAAGTGACCCAACGTCCGGTCATGCCGTAGTGGTAGACCGAGAGCACCACCAATTGACTGGATGTGCTGGTCCTCCTAAAGCCAGCGTCCGGTCACCTCTAGTGACCTGTTTCGCCTCTGTTTCTTCACGAAGTTGATCCATTTCAACTCCAACTCCTTTCTCCTTTGCAAATGTGCCAACACCAACAAGTGTACACCTCCATGTGTATGTGTGTTAGCATTTTCACAATCATTTTTAAGGAGTTAGCCACTCAACTTGCCATGCCACTCGATTCTAGCAACGATGCAAAGTTTGATCACTCGAGTGGCACTAGATGACCGATATACAAATAAGTTTGCCCCTCTTGATAGTACAACCATCTATCCTAAACCTGGTCATCAACTTCTCTACATGCCTATGACCGGTGAAATGAAATGCCCTATAGATTATACCTTTGCCTTGCGCATTCCATTTCATCTCCTCTAAAGTCGATGCAACACATGCACTAGCATGATCAACAATGATATGATCCACCCCGTATCTTCATGTGACCATATTAGTTCATCAATCTTGTCTTCACTTGCTCTTCACTGTTGCCTCGGTCCATCGGAGCTAAGTCCTCGACTTGCCCTTCACTCTTCCAACCGGTACATCAAGCCAAGCCTTGTCTTGATCTTCTCCATCTTAGTCTCATGACTCCATGTCATGTCTCATATGTAATGAGCTCCTTCATCACATGTGTGAGCATTGCAACAAATCCAAGACATCTTCACTATCATGGCATGAGTTGCTCACACACATGTACCTGTGGACTAATTTCCTATGTATCTCACATCAAACACAATTAGTCCACCTAGGTTGTCACTCAATTACTAAAACCAAACAAGGACCTTTCAATCTCCCCTTTTTTGCAATTGATAACAACTCTACAAAGATATGGAATTTAAGCTCAAATAGATTCATGTTGCTTGCCCAAGCAATTTTACCATGTGTAAATGATTTCAGACAAGTACCATAAACCCAAATTAGTAGTATTAGCTCCCCCTACATATGTGCTAGAATGTTTGGTTTGAAGCTCGCACATATGCATAGATTTGAATTGTGGGATAGTAATTACTACCAATGATGCTAAGGTGTAAACAATTAACCTTTGATGTGTGATATTAATTGGAGTTGCACTTTTAACACCATCCTTAGCATCATGAGTAGCTAGACAACAAAAATACTAGAAACCCCGTGAGATCAACATTATAAGCAAGGTTCTAGTACCACATGTAGAAATACAAGTCTAGCTACCATCCTATGCATGCTAGTTATCAAATCATCAATCAAGTTCTACAACTAGCATACACCACACAAGCATGCATATCAAATTTAAAAACTTATGCAATGCAAGCAAGCACATGACTATGCACATATCAAATGCAACCAATCAAAGTTCATGAGCTTGCTCCCCCTACTTGTGTGCTTCTCTTGTCCAAGAATTTTGATCCTCCTCAATTTCTCAATGTTGCTCCCTCTTGGTCATGCCCATGTCCAACCTCTACTTCTTTGTCTTATTCTCTCCCAAAGTTTCATATCTTTGTACAATCTCTCTCCCCTTTGTCATCAATTTCCATAAAAGGTGTGCTTCTTATTAATGCAAAGGCATGCATTGGGGTAGATGGTTGAGGCTTGAATCTTGCATTTTTTATGGACACTTCCAAATATTGGAATGACACCACTTGTATAGCTCTTGAGATACCACATATAGGATCTTTGACCTTGATACCAATTTATGGGACACCTTCCCCTATGTCATAGCATGGGTCATCCACTTGATAAGTTTGAGCTCTTGTATGAGGGATGCATTCTTCACTTGATGATCACTTAAAGTTGAGGATCACTTATGGAACCACCGTCTTGTATGATTGATACCACGTGTAGAGATGTGATACCACTTGGAAGAATTTTCTAGCATAGAACCACTAGTCGGATTTGTCCATAAAAACCATTTCTTAAACATTTGCTATCTTCATGAGTACCACTTGTAGGATATCACTTGTGAGTTGAACTAGACATCACTTGTGAATTCTTGATGAAATATTTGAGTCTAGATTCCATTTTAAACAATCAAAACAAGATATCCATTTGCATTGTTGTCTTGTGCTTGTACTCTTGTCACTATCATGAGTTTCTAGTGTTGACTTGAACTAAATTGATTTGTCTAAGCTTCCAAGTCCGGTTTGAACCAATGACAAGCTTCTTCACACCTCTTACAAGGGTTATCTTGCCAATGTTGTACTTGTCACTTGTTAGCAATCCAAATTAAATCAAGTACTTGGGTTCACTAGCTCATGAACAAACTCACATGCTTACCACTAGATCAATTAATCATTCAAGCAATAGTGGTAGGCTATGAATTTTAAATTTTCATTTGTCATGCATGATCCTAATAAGCATGTACTATATGCACTAACTGCATGCTAGTAAGGGACGAAATGATCATGCACATTACAAAGATACCTTTGCTATATTGGAGTAAAGGATAGTCACATATGTTCCAATTCATTACTCCACTAGCAATGTGAAGTCCAATTTATAGCTTGGTGAAGACCAATCATCATAGATAGAGTCTATTCTTCACCCATATGAAATGAGAACCACTAATGATCAAGTGCACTTTCTTGTTGTGGTTGTCTTACTTCTTCTTTTGATTAATGCTTGCATGAGATAACTATGAGTGTGAATACCACTTGAAATATTATGACTAGTTCTCTTTTAGGTGTCGTTTGCTTTTCTTGATCAACCCTTTTGATTGCTTTAACTAAGCATCTCAAATGTTCCTCGGATCACCACTTCCATATTAGCCTTCCAAGTGCCACACTTGATTTACCTACACATAGGCGACAAGCCCCTACACTAGGAAGAAGTGACATCTCTCCAATGAACCATTTTTGATACTCACTTGAAATAGCTTGATTGATTGATCTAAATGATGGACTCAAATAGATGTGTAACCTTGAATCCTTCTTTAAGTCATTTTTTCTACTTGTTTAAGTCCTTTTCTTTCTACCAAATGTCGCAGAACCGACCAATTTATAAGAATACAAGTACAATGGCAATCCGCAAGCGGTCGCACTGTCATACTTGAACCCATATAAACCCGGTAGTCCGTCGAGTACCGCGACGGGTCTCGATAAATGATTTACAACAACCAAGATCGTACAGGATTCAACATACATGCCACATTATTACATAAAGTTCACAGATACTTTTCATCATCAGAGTACGAATAAAAAGTTATTACAAACCGAGTTTGATAAATAAAGCGGAAGCAAATAAGTTCGAAGATAAAGTTTCCAACATAGTTGATACAGTGCCAAGCCAGATCACGGTCCACAAAAGCAAAGATAGGAATTACTAAAGAAGCCTGCCCAAGGCTTACTCCTCATCCACGGCGGGATAGAAGCAATTCTTGCAATAACCATGATACACAGTGCCATCTGCAACAATGGGAAAATAAACCCTGAGTACGAGAAGGTACTCAGCTAGACTTACCCGTCATGAACCAGAAACAAAATGACTCCAAGGATTATGCAAGGCTGTATAAGTGGACGTAACTTGGCGACATTTTGCAAAAAAGGCAACTTACCCGTTGAACAATTATGATTCCTTTATCAAGTTAATTATAACTATTCCTTTCTAGATTAGCAACTATCCTGTGCCAAACATGTGGTATATCATTTAGAAGCATACAATAGTAACCATAGCAGGTATTGTAATTCCAATTTCATCCGAACCATCAGGTTTCATAACACAGTTACTACGATGTTGGAGCTAGCCAAGTTTCTCACTATCCGGGAGAGACGGCGATTCGAATCGATTTCAACCAGCTGGGAATTTATTCCTAACACAAACCTAGGTCTACCAGCCACGATAGCCTTAGGTCACCTTTGATACAACTCAGGTACACATTTTGTGGGTCCGTACCGCGCCGCACAATCTGGAACACCAGATGCCAGGATGCTCAGGCCAAGCCTGCCCTTGGGCTCAGTCTGATCGTTCCCCGGAAGGAGCGCACAATAGAACAATTCCCGGCCTGAGTTGAATTACTCGGCTTCGCGGTCGAAACGAATTATCCGGCCAGCTAAGTGAGAGGCATGCGTTCAATCTTGTCAGAAGTTCCAACAACGGTATGGTCCTTGATCGACATAGACAGGGATAGATCCACACCCAAGACCTCCATGTCTTGTTGCTTTTCTATCGACATCCTGCCCGGTCTCCATTTACATTAACCATGGTTCTTTTCCACGATAACAATTATAACCAACCGTGCTCTGGTATCCACCTACATCTCGCAGGTGATAGGACATCACCTAACTTCTATCGGTCTAAGCATGGCTAAGCATATATATTCGATCCTGGACCTATACCGGTTAAAGGTGTAATATCTGAACAAGGAATGTACATGCATCAAGTGGTTTCATTCAACTCTTATAACCTAATGCATCAATCATAAATACGTAAGTAAACATTTGTAAATTACTGGGAGACTTATAATGCTCCGGGGCTTGCCTCGCAGAAAGGAAGTAGGGCGATGGTCAGGACACTCCGGAAGCTCTTCAGGGTTATGCTCCACGCCTTCGGGAGCTGCGGCTTGCGGATCCTCCTGCGGGTTCCCTTCCTCTGCTTCTTCGAATTCCAGCAACGTGATCTCTTCCTCCGATCCTAGATGCATGAGTATGGTATAAGTATTACGAATGCATATATGTTAACAAGTGCATTACGTTGTTTGAGTAGGTGCATATCTCTTCTCGATTACTACTTAACTATTTCTACAATGCATCGACTAGGCCACAAATAGTAGCTACTTGTTTCACTCATAACTGGAGTTCTACAAATCAAAAAATAGTGATCCTAGACTTTCTGGAAAGCTTATCAAACTCTCTACAACTTTGTTATTAACCATTTTTACAGTACACATCAGTTTCAACATGCAACTCATCACACCCTATAATTAGTCCGGAAACTATTTAACATGCAATATAAAGTAATAACACCTCTACTTCATGTAATCATTCAAAATTTGACAACCTAGAACCTACCAACAGTTTAAGCATACCAAATACAGTTAAGATAATATAATGGTGAAGCCCAAACTTTTTATTTAATTACCTTTTATTATTTTATTTAGATATCTAGGTTAAATAATAAACATATATCAGACATACTTATTAAATTCTTAAAAATTTACAGTGCCTTACTAAAGCTAAAGAAGGACTACTATAAAAATTTCATGTCATTTTACTAAGTAGAACATTCTATATAAAAATGATAAGGCAGCAAGGCTTGAAATAGCATAAATGGAAAATCTTATTGAAAAGTGTCAAGCAACAGATTTCCTATTTTTCTTAACATCCATATGGTACTAGGATTACCTCCAACAAATTTCATGAATTTTGGACTCATAAATAATTTATAAAAATTCATGCAAGGATTGCCTATTCATAAAAGAAAAATCTATAACTATAAATCTACCCATGCACTGGTCTTCAAATTTTTACCCAAGCTCATATATGCTAAGACTAGCGTACCACAAAAATTTCATAATTTTTGGAGCACAGGAACTCTAGATATAAAATAAACAAATTTAAATGCATTCAAAAGCACATTTCAAATCCTGATTTAAATCTCCAGAAATTTCTACTGTTGAAACCAAGAACATAATTTTCTTAATTACTAGACTTCCTAAGCAACACAATCATATTTAATTCACAATTTTAGGAGCTACCAAACTAAAGATACAAAAATAACAAAACACATGTGAATCTGCATTCAAACTGAACTGGATTTGAAATATTGAGTCGCTGACACGCGGGACCCATTGGTCAGCGAGACCAAAACAGAGCACAGCGGCGCTGCTCGACGGACGCGGCCAAAGCTCGCCGACGGCGGCTTCTCCGGCGACTTCACCGACACTACATGAATCCTTAGGACCTTCCGCACTGATTGGGCTACTTAGAGCGACCTATTGCTGAAGCTAAACACGGCGGCAGCGACCATGGAGGAGCGGTGGCATGGGATGACGGTGACATGCTGGAGCCGGCCGAGGTGGCATCGTCTAAGGTTCGCCCTAGGCCCTACCGACTATGGGGATGCTCGTAAACTCATGGTCGTGGCACATGATGGACTGAGGCGTCCCGGCCACGACAAGCTCGCGCTCTGGCGAGGTGCCAGAGATGGCGGCAGCGATGGAAACGGCCAATGGGCCTTTACCTTGGCTTAATGTGATAGCGAAGGGGTTCAAGGAGTCAGGGCGAAGCACGACGCGTCTACGGTTGCAAGCCGTGGCGAGGTGGTGGGTCGGCGACGAAGCTGCGCGGCGGTGATGGCTTGGCCATAATGGCGGAGGCTCGGCTGCCGCTGCGGGCGAGGAAGGAGGCCGCGAAAATGAAAAATGGGGCTCTGGGTGGGAGCGGGCGAGCGCTGCAAGTGATAAAGGTGGCCTGGGCCTGGCTCTGCCGCGCGGGGCAGGACGCTGGCGACGCGCGGCCAGCCGCTGGCTCCACGCGGCGGCTCTGTCCTGGCAACGGTCGGCCACCGAAGATAGCCGATTGGCCGATTCAGACACCACGATGGACGCCTGACAGCCAGTTTTGACGGCGCTCGTTCACTTAAACCGTGCTACAAAATCGAAAATCGTAATTAACAAACTTGTAGCTCTATGTACCATCTACAATATCTCTTAAGAAACCTTCTTCTAATTCGCAACAGATAGGGAGAAAAATCAGTCCAAAGTTGAGCCTGTCAACTGCCATTGTAAAAAGGACTTAGAAAAATTCGTTAAGTAATGAAAGCTTGGTTTTGCTGGTTTTTGTGGGACCCAATCAAGCATGTTAGAAGCTAAATCAGTCCATGACCTAAAAATCAAAGTTGTTCCTTATGTCAAACACTACAATTTTGCTTTAGTGAACTCCTCCATGCAAGGTCCCTAACACCTAGTTCAACTTTAGTCAAACATGTCACTTTGAAATCATGATACATATTCAAACCATGGCTAAATGACCAAACTAGCCCTAGCCTTACATACCAAAGTTGTTCATGATGATACTCTAAGCATGTTTAAACAATTTGCAAGGTCATTTAAGCATTTCATGTAGTAGTCACTCATATAGCTATCCAGGTCAACACATGTAATATTACTTAAGTGCTTGACATGAAAGGTGACCTTCATGAACAAGGTTCCTTTTGTTAACCTAAGTGTAGCTAAGGTGTTTTAGTGACCAACATTACCCACTTGCATTCATTTGCACATGATCATATGCATATGTTCTAAGAAACACGAGATAACAAGCAATGTTTCATATGTTTCGATCAAATGTTTCAATTGTAAATGATGATTTATGAATGCTTGATGCTCATGCTCATGTTATGCAAGTCAAGTTATGCAAGGCTAACACCTGAGGTGTTACAGCCCCTCCCCCTTATAAAAATCTCGTCCCGAGATTTGCAAGACCTACCATTCTTGGAAAAAGGCGGGATAAACTTCTCGTAGATAATCTTCTCTTTCCCATGTAGCATCTTGCTCACTATGATTGTTCCACACCACCTTATAGAACTTAATAATCTTACTCCTGGTCACTCTCTCCATCTCCTCTAATACTCGAATTGGCTTTTCTTCATAGGTCAAATCTGATTGAAGCTGCACGTTGGTGGGTGCAATAGCTTCTTCCGGTACTCGAAGACATTTCTTTAGCTGAGAAACATGGAACACATCAAAGATTGCACTCATCTCTGGTGGAAGTTGTAACTTATACGCAACATTTCCTTTTCGTTCCAAAATTTTGTATGGCCCTACATATCTTGGTGAAAGCTTCCTTTTCATCCCAAATCTTTTCACACCTTTCATGGGTGATACTCTCAAGTATACATAGTCACCCACTTCAAAAGTCAGTGGTCTTCTTCTCCTGTCGGCATAACTCTTCTGTCTTTTTTGAGCTGCCTTCATGTGTTGTTGGATGATACATACTTGTTCTTCGGCTTCATTGACAAAATCAATACCAAAGTATCTCCTTTCACCAGGCTCAATCCAATTCAATGGAGTTCTGCATTTTCTGCCATACAAGGCTTCAAATGGAGCCATTTTGATACTCGCTTGATAACTGTTATTATAGGAGAATTCAGCTAAAGGTAACCATTTCTCCCATGAACCTTTTGAAGATATAACACAAGCTCTAAGTAAATCTTCTAGGATTTGGTTCACTCGCTCTGTCTGTCCTGAAGTTTGCGGATGGTAGGCTGAACTTCTGATTAGCTTGGTTCCCAAAGCCTGGTGTAAGTGCTCCCAGAAACAAGCTATAAACTGTGGTCCTCGATCTGAGATTATAGTCCTGGGTACTCCATGCAGTCTCATGATCTGGGAAACATATAACTCAGAGTATTTCCCCACATGATATGTTGTGTGAACTGGTACAAAATGTGCTGACTTGGTGAGACGATCAACAATAACCCAGATTGAATCGTGACCTTGTGGCATGGTTGGAAGGCCTGTAATAAAGTCCATACTGATTTCCTCCCATTTCCATCCTGGAATAGGCAATGGCTGAAGTAATCCAGCGGTTTTCATATGGACGGCTTTCACTCTACTGCAGTTATCACACCTAGCAACATAGGCTGCGATCTCTTTCTTCATCTTAGTCCACCAAAAATGGGTTCTTAGATCTTGATACATTTTACTACTACCTGGATGGATAGACAATTTGGATGAGTGAGCTTCTTCTAAAATTTGATTCCTTAGCTCACGGTCTTTTGGTACCACTAATCGGTCCTCAAATCATAATACACCTCTTTCGTCCAATCTAAAATGTTTGGTTTCCTGCTCTTGCATTTTCCTCTTGATGTGACTTATTCCTACATCTATCTGCTGTAGCTCTATGATTTTGCCCTCAAGCGAACAACTGATCGTGATATTGTGTAGTACAGCAGGATGTAGCAAGTTGAATCCATCTTCCAATAGTGCTTCCATAATGTTGCAATGGGACTTTCGACTAAGTGCATCGGCTACTACATTAGCTTTACCCGGATGGTAATGCACTTCCAAATTATAGTACTTAATCAATTCCAACCATCTACGTTGTCTCATGTTTAGTTCTGGCTGGGTAAAGATATACTTGAGGCTTTTGTGGTCAGTATAGATATGACATACATTGCCCAACAAGTAATGTCTCCATATCTTTAATGCATGGACAACGGCTGCAAGTTCCAAATCATGTGTAGGGTAGTTGACTTCATGTTTCCTCAATTGCTGAGAGGCATATGCAATTACTCTCCCTTCTTGCATAAGTACACATCTCAAACCTATTCCTGATGCATCACAAAATACATCAAAAGGCTTTTCAATGTCTGGTTGTGCTAGCATAGGTGCTATAGTCAACAAAGTTCTGAGGGTGTGAAAAGCTGTTTCACATTCTGGTGTCCATTTGTATTTCTCATCTTTCTGAAGTAGTCTGGTCATAGGCTTAGCTATCTTTGAGAAGTCTAGAATAAACCGGCGATAGTATCCTGCTAACCCTAGAAAACTCCAAACTTCATGCACCGAAGTTGGGGCTTTCCAATCCATGACCTCTTGTACTTTTGATGGGTCTACTGAGATTCCATCTCTTGATAAAATGTGACCTAAGAAAGGTACTTTGCTCATCCAAAATTCACATTTGCTAAACTTGGCATATAGCTTATGCTCCCTCAGTCTGGATAGGACAATCCTCAGATGCTCTTCATGATCTGACTCATTTTCTGAATAAATCAATATGTCATCGATAAACACAACCACGAACTTATCAAGTTTGGGCATGAATACCGAGTTCATTAGGTACATGAAATAGGCTAGAGCATTTGTTAGTCCGAAAGACATAACCAAATACTCGTATAAGCCGTACCTAGTAGAGAAAGCAGTTTTAGGTATATCCTCCGATCTGATCTTTATCTGATGGTAACCTGATCTCAAGTCAATTTTGGAGAATACCTTTGCCTTCGCTAGCTGATCGAACAAGATGTCTATGCGGGGTAACAGATACTTGTTCTTGATGGTCACAGCATTGAGTGGTCTGTAATCTACACACATTCTCAGTGACTTATCCTTCTTTTTCACAAACAATGCTGGGCATCCCCACGGAGATGAGCTAGGTTGGATAAGACCTTTGTCCAATAGATCTTGCAATTGAACCTTAAGTTCTGCTAACTCATTGGGTGGCATTCTATAGGGCCTTCTGGATATGGGTGCGGTACCTGGCATTAATTCGATCTTAAATTCCACGTCCCTATCCGGTGGTAGACCTGGTAATTCCTCTGGAAATACATCCGGAAACTCACAAACCACTGGGATATCACATATCGTGGTGGCTTGGATAGCACAGGCTAAATGTTGGGGTTCGAAATCGCGGGAGAGTGGAACTAGAAAAGCATTCCCTCCCGTGGGTTCTCTCAACATGATAGTACGGGTGCTAGTGTCAATAAGAACACCATGATCCTTTATCCAATTCATGCCTAAGATTACACTTATCGACAATCCCGGCAATATTATCAAATCTGTTGTGTACTCCCTCCCTTGTATCAAGATGAGTACATTTTTTACTATCTTTTTGGTAGTAACAGTTCCCCCTGCTGAACTTATGTTAAAACCCCCTTTACTTACTTCTATTATTTCTTGATCATGTCTAGATGCAAATGCTTGACTCATAAATGAATGAGAAGCTCCCGAATCAAATAAAACAACAGTGGGATGCTTGTTGACAAGAAACATACCAGCCATGACAACTTCTCCGGCGGGCACCTCCTCCACAATGGTATAATGCACTTGTCCCTGACGTGCCCTGGCATTCACCTGTCTCTAATTGTTCTGACTTGGGTTGCTATTCCTCTTGGGGTGGGGGCATTCCTTGGACCAATGACCCAGTTGGTTGCAGTTGAAACATGGTTAATTACTTCTGAATCCGGTGGAGCTATCCTGATTACCATTTCCTTTTGGTAAGGCAATAGTGAACGCCTTACAGAATGGTTTCTGTGGCCTATTATTTTGAGCTTTCGGTGGTGGAGGCCTAAACTTGGGTGCAGGTGGACGGAATTGTGGCCTAGCTGTGATAGGCGCTTTTGACTGGAAAGATCCGGATGCACCGGCCTCATATGCCCTCTTGCGACCTTTAGCAACTGCATGCATGTTGTTGTGGTTTTCTTGGGTCAAGGCATCACTAATAAACTCATTGTACATGGCACATCGAGAATTTGCCATAGTCTTCATTAATTTGGTACCCAACCCTCGCTTGAAACTCTTAATCTTTTTCTCTTCAGTATCCACGAAACTTGGAGCATATCTTGACAAGTTGTTGAATGCGTGCATATATTCTGTGAGTGACTTTGTTCCCTGAGTGAGCCTCATAAATTCTGCTGCTTTCATGTGCATCAGGCCCGGGGGAATATGGTGTCCCCTAAAAGCCAGCTTGAATTGATCCCAGGTCACTCTCGCATTAGCAGGCAGAGACGACAGGAAGTGCGTCCACCAGATTCCTGCTGGTCCTTGCAATTGATGAGAAGCATATTCTGCTTTCAGGTGCTCTGTGACCCTTAGCAGACGAAATTTCTGCTTGATGGTATTCAGCCACTCATCGGCCTGCAGTGGTTCCTCAGCCACCTTGAAGATCGGTGGCTTCGTGTCTAGAAACTCCTTGAATGAACTATGCTGATTTGGCTCGGCCCCTGGTTGCTGTGGGTGGCCACGAGCAGTGTTTTGCGCGATAAGGCGCAAGGCTTCTTCCATTGTCCTCTGGCTCCCCAGGAACTGGGCAAAGAACTCCTAAGCAGACGGCGGCGGCGGTGGGGGTAAGTCATCACCATTGCCATCCTGGCTGCTACTAGCTCCTGCACGGGTGCGCGTCATCTGCGAAGTTGCAACAATAAGCGATTATTGGTTGAGGTCAAGAGATTGCAGATGAATTAGGTACTCATGCCAAACTGAAATTACTGGAGAAAATCCTCAAAAGCACAATAAAAACAGAGGCATAACAATTCATTCTTGCAACATGACATCACCAATTTGACCACTTATCGCGCGCATAACGCATGCAATTTAAATCGTGATTACCGACAAGGAACTGGGATTGCATTGACGTTCATCCAAACATGCGATTAACATTACATGATAGTCTGGTTACTAATGCCAACTTCAAACTACAGGTCTATTACATAAATAAAGGTGATACATTAGTCCTTCCACTACATGCTAAGCGATCTAATCCTCATCATGATCACTATCGAGGTCAGACGCAGAATCATCTCCGTCCTCAGGTTCTACTTCTTCTTCAGGCTCTGCTTCTTCTTCTTCTTCGTACCCTCCTAAATCCATTTCTGCGGCTCTAGGTGGAACATAAGGGTGGAGCTGATTGTTCAGTAGATGAACCTCTTCATGCAGATTATCGTTGTATTCTTCTGCATTGGCCAGCTGCTGCACTAGTTCAAACTGTCGAGCTCTCAGGACATCTTCTTGGGACCAAGCTGCATTTCACTGGTGAGTTAACCGAGTCATCTCTTCCGTGAGCCTCTCAATCTCGGCGTCGTGCTCCCTCTGAAGCTGACGTCGATCCTCGTGGGCATGACCAAGAGCACCAGACACACGTCTGAGGCTACCCTCAACTCCATCTAACACTCTCATCATTGCGAACATGGCGCTCATGGTAGGGTTATCGCTGTTCTGCCCTTCTGCTTCACCAATCTCCAAAGATCTTCCTCTTGCCTGCTGCCATGAGTCAGTGGATGGGTTACCTCTTGGAAAGACTCCAACCAAAGCGGCTGCCAGCTCTTGAGGAAAACGATCCATGATATTCCTCAAGATCCCAAAGGCTGCCCTGCCAGCTGCTTCTTCAGCAGTCCTGCCAGTCGACTCATAACACCAACCTGTCCACTCAGAATCGTCACCTCGGGGACGAACAACGGCCTCCACAGTAACTAAGAGACCTTCTCCCAACCGCTCGTTCGCCCAGAAGTAGCAGGGTTCCATTCCATCAGGATAGCCTACATAGCTGAGCACTCTCCACAAGAGTGTAGGCATCCCAAACTCTCCAAGGAACGTGTGACGTTGACGGGTATGTGGAGCAAGCTGACGGCTAGGAGCTCTGCCTCCGGTGGACTTGCGAGCAGTCTGCTTGGTGCGTGCCATCTGCACCATTAACATGTACCCCTTGGTGAGACAATGCCATAATGGATAAGAGTTACATAACTGAGTAAGAATTTTATAAGGGGAGGAACAATATAGTTATGTGAATGGTAATTTAACATGATGCATGCGCGTTCCGTACGTCCTCACAAACTTAGGAAAAATTTGTTTCTAACGGTAGACACGGTGGCATACATACGTTCTCTCATAAATAGCGTAACTAGTCGAGCTACACGTTTCGTTGTTAGTGTACCTGCATAAAATTTTATTTCAGCCCTAAACCCATAATGAAATATGCAGAATGTAATTGTAAATACTTCCATATATGTATACCCATACATATACTTCCGTATCAATCTACCCGACAATAATTTACATCCACAATTAAATACATACCATATACACATGCAAGCATGCATACATAGCCGTACCAAAGCTAACTCTTCCCGACCGCACGCTCACATCTTGTGGTCATACACTCATCTTACCTTGGCGTAGAGGCATTTGATCCATACATTATCACTCAAGTGAATGGCATCCATACAATAGCACGCCGTATGGACGACGAAGTAAAAACCCCCATGTTAGTACTTAAATAGCCACCTAATAGTCCTTAATTTGGGCATAAGGAAAGTGATCATTGGCACACTTTAGATTTCAAATACCTATTATATAACTAATAGTTGCTAGAGAAGGGTTTTTGGAAAACAAAAACTTTTGTTTTTGAATACACTTGTGACAATTAACGTTGAATCTTGCTCTGATGCCAGCTGTCGCAGAACCGACCAATTTATAAGAATACAAGTACAATGGCAATCCGCAAGCGGTCGCACTGTCATACTTGAACCCATATAAACCCGGTAGTCCGTCGAGTACCGCGACGGGTCTCGATAAACGATTTACAACAACCAAGATCGTACAGGATTCAACATACATGCCACATTATTACATAAAGTTCACAGATACTTTTCATCATCAGAGTACGAATAAAAAGTTATTACAAACCGAGTTTGATAAATAAAGCGGAAGCAAATAAGTTTGAAGATAAAGTTTCCAACATAGTTGATACAGTGCCAAGCCAGATCACGGTCCACAAAAGCAAAGATAGGAATTACTAAAGAAGCCTGCCCAAGGCTTACTCCTCATCCACGGTGGGATAGAAGCAATTCTTGCAATAACCATGATACACAGTGCCATCTGCAACAATGGGAAAATAAACCCTGAGTACGAGAAGGTACTCAGCTAGACTTACCCGTCATGAACCAGAAATAAAATGACTCCAAGGATTATGCAAGGCTGTATAAGTGGACGTAACTTGGCGACATTTTGCGAAAAAGGCAACTTACCCGTTGAACAATTATGATTCCTTTATCAAGTTAATTATAACTATTCCTTTCTAGATTAGCAACTATCCTGTGCCAAACATGTGGTATATCATTTAGAAGCATACAATAGTAACCATAGCAGGTATTGTAATTCCAATTTCATCCGAACCATCAGGTTTCATAACACAGTTATTACGATGTTGGAGCTAGCCAAGTTTCTCACTATCTGGGAGAGACGGTGATTCGAATCGATTTCAACCAGCTAGGAATTTATTCCTAACACAAACCCAGGTCTACCAACCACGATAGCCTTAGGTCACCTTTGATACAACTCAGGTACACATTTCGCGGGTCCGTATCGCGCCGCACAATCTGGAACACCAGATGCCAGGATGCTCAGGCCAAGCCTGCCCTTGGGCTCAGTCTGATCATTCCCCGGAAGGAGCGCACAACAGAATGATTCCCGGCCTGAGTTGAATTACTCGGCTTCGCGGTCGGAACGAATTATCCGGCCAGCTAAGTGAGAGGCATGCGTTCAATCTTGTCAGAAGTTCCAACAACGGTACGGTCCTTGATCGACATAGACGGGGATAGATCCACACCCAAGACCTCCATGTCTTGTTGCTTTTCTATCGACATCCCGCCCGGTCTCCATTTACATTAACCATGGTTCTTTTCCACGATAACAATTATAACCAACCGTGCTCCGGTATCCACCTACATCTCGTAGGTGACAGGACATCACCTGACTTCTACCGGTCTAAGCATGGCTAAGCATATATATTCGATCCTGGACCTATACCGGTTAAAGGTGTAATATCTGGACAAGGAATGTACATGCATCAAGTGGTTTCATTCAACTCTTATAACCTAATGCATCAATCATAAATACATAAGTAAACATTTGTAAATTACTGGGAGACTTATAATGCTCCGGGGCTTGCCTCGCAGAAAGGAGTAGGGCGATGGTCAGGACACTCCGGAAGCTCTTCAGGGTTCTGCTCCACGCCTTCGGGAGCTACGGCTTGCAGATCCTCCTGCGGGTTCCCTTCCTCTGCTTCTTCGAATTCCAGCAACGTGATCTCTTCCTCCGATCCTAGATGCATGAGTATGGTATAAGTATTACGAATGCATATATGTTAACAAGTGCATTACGTTGTTTGAGTAGGTGCATATCTCTTCTCGATTACTACTTAACTATTTCTACAATGCATCGACTAGGCCACAAACAGTAGCTACTTGTTTCACTCATAACTGGAGTTCTACAAATCCAAAAACAGTGATCCTGGACTTTCTGGAAAGCTTATCAAATTATCTACAACTTTGTTATTAACCATTTTTACAGTACACATCAGTTTCAACATGCAACTCATCACACCCTAGAATTAGTCCAAAAACTATTTAACATGCAATATAAAGTAATAACACCTCTACTTCATGTAATCATTCAAAATTTGACAACCTAGAACCTACCAACAGTTTAAGCATACCAAATACAGTTAAGATAATATAATGGTGAAGCCCAAACTTTTTATTTAATTACATTTTATTATTTTATTTAGATATCTAGGTTAAATAATAAACATATATCGGACATACTTATTAAATTCTTAAAAATTTACAGTGCCTTACTAAAGCTAAATAAGGACTACTATAAAAATTTCATGTCATTTTACTAAGTAGAACATTCTATACAAAAATGATAAGGCAGCAAGGCTTGAAATAGCATAAATGGAAAATCTTATTGAAAAGTGTCAAGCAACAGATTTCCTATTTTTCTTAACATCCATATGGTACTAGGATTACCTCCAACAAATTTCATGAATTTTGGACTCATAAATAATTTATAAAAATTCATGCAAGGATTGCCTATTCATAAAAGAAAAATCTATAACTATAAATCTACCCATGCACTGGTCTTCAAATTTTTACCCAAGCTCATATATGCTAATACTAGCTTACCACAAAAATTTCATAATTTTTGGAGCAAAGGAACTCTAGATATAAAATAAACAAATTTAAATGCATTCAAAAGCACATTTCAAATCCTGATTTAAATCTCTAGAAATTTCTACTGTTGAAACCAAGAACATAATTTTCTTAATTACTAGACTTCCTAAGCAACACAATCATATTTAATTCACAATTTTAGGAGCTACCAAACTAAAGATACAAAAATAACAAAACACATGTGAATCTGCATTCAAACTGAACTGGATTTGAAATATTGAGTCGCTGACACGCGGGACCCATTGGTCAGCGAGACCAAAACAGAGCACAGCGGCGCTGCTCGACGGACGCGGCCAAAGCTCGCCGACAGCGGCTTCTCCGGCGACTTCACCGACACTACATGAATCCTTAGGACCTTCCGCACTGATTGGGCTACTTAGAGCGACCTATTGCTGAAGCTAAACTCGGCGGCAGCGACCATGGAGGAGCGGTGGCGCGGGATGACGGCGACACGCCGGAGCCGGCCGAGGTGGCATCGTCTAAGGTTCGGCCTAGGCCCTACCGACTATGGGGATGCTCGTAAACTCATGGTCGTGGCACATGATGGACTGAGGCGTCCCGGCCACGACGAGCTCGCGCTCCGGCGAGGTGCCAGAGATGGCGGCGGCGATGGAAACGGCCAATGGGCCTTTACCTTGGCTTAATGTGACAGCGAAGGGGTTCAAGGAGTCAGGGCGAAGCACGACGCGTCTACGGTTGCAAGCCGTGGCGAGGTGGTGGGTCGGCGACGGAGCTGCGCGGCGGTGATGGCTTGGCTGTAATGGCGGAGGCTCGGCTGCCGCTACGGGCGAGGAAGGAGGCCGTGAAAATGAAAAATGGGGCTCTGGGTGGGAGCGGGCGAGCGCTGCGAGTGATAAAGGCGGCCTAGGCCTGGCTCTGCCGTGCGGGGCAGGACGCCGGCGACGCGCGGCCAGCCGCTGGCTCCACGCGGCGGCTCTGTCCTGGCAACGGTCGGCCACCGAAGACAGCCGATCGGCCGATTCAGACACCACAATGGACGCCTGACAGCCAGTTTTGACAGCGCTCGTTCACTTAAACCGTGCTACAAAATCGAAAACCATAATTAACAAACTTGTAGCTCTATGTACCATCTACAATATCTCTTAAGAAACCTTCTTCTAATTCGCAACAGATAGGGATAAAAATCAGTCCAAAGTTGAGCCTGTCAACTGCCATTGTAAAAAGGACTTAGAAAAATTCGTTAAGTAATGAAAGCTTGGTTTTGCTGGTTTTTGTGGGACCCAATCAAGCATGTTAGAAGCTAAATCAGTCCATGACCTAAAAATCAAAGTTGTTCCTTATGTCAAACACTACAATTTTGCTTTAGTGAACTCCTCCATGCAAGGTCCCTAACACCTAGTTCAAGTTTAGTCAAACATGTCACTTTGAAATCATGATACATATTCAAACCATGGCTAAATGACCAAACTAGCCCTAGCCTTACATACCAAAGTTGTTCATGATGATACTCTAAGCATGTTTAAACAATTTGCAAGGTCATTTAAGCATTTCATGTAGTAGTCACTCATATAGCTATCCAGGTCAACACATGTAATATTACTTAAGTGCTTGATCATGAAAGGTGACCTTCATGAACAAGGTTCCTTTTGTTAACCTAAGTGTAGCTAAGGTGTTTTAGTGACCAACATTACCCACTTGCATTCATTTGCACATGATCATATGCATATGTTCTAAGAAACATGAGATAACAAGCAATGTTTCATATGTTTCGATCAAATGTTTCAATTGTAAATGATGATTTATGAATGCTTGATGCTCATGCTCATGTTATGCAAGTCAAGTTATGCAAGGCTAACACCCGAGGTGTTACACCAAATGATTTCCATTAATCTCTAGAACTTAAACTTCATCGTCATCTTGAGCTTGGTCTTGATCTTCAATTTGAGTACCAAATATGTGCCAAGTACACTCCACAATCAAATGTCCTTGTACTCTTTGCTTGTCATGCTACTAGATTAATCCAAAACCAAACTTAGCTACTTCAAACACTTGTTAACATGTTTCTAACTTGAGGACCTTTCAATCAAAGTGACACTTGATCAATCCAATGATTGTTACTTTTCTGGTAGATTCTATACCCTTCAAATAAAAATACATATCTCCCAATGTACAGATCCAAATGTCATGAAATTTGGTGGAAATGTGCTTTACTAAGTCATCTATCAGCTGTAAAAATTTGAGATTCATTTGACTTCTAGATTGCTACCAGATTTCAATTCTTCCACCACTGCTATATGCTGAAAACTGCTACACTATAGCTGACAAGTTCTACTTCAAAACTGAAGCATCTCTTATCTAATTCTCATGAAATTTCTACAGAATCTCATAACATAAGTATAGAGAATGCATACCAAATTTCAAGCTAATCCAAATAGATTTGATCACTCAAACTCAGACTAGATCTCAGCTAGCTCAGATTTTCAATTTAGGACAGATTTCAATCACTTAAGCTATACTTCATCAAATGTGAATCAAACTTAAAACTAACTTGTTTGAATACTTTCATAAGACATATATCCATTCAATCCACTTACTAAAGGTCATATTATAAATTTATCCAACTCAAATCAATGCAAACTTGATTACTAAAACATTTATCCATTCAATCATCTCATAGCAAACAACATTGCATATTTATCCAATTCAATCAACTCATATGCACCAAAATGAAATGATCAATAAGAGATATACCTTGGTTAGCTCATGATCAATCAATTTGCAAGCTTCAAATCAAGTTCTTACAAGCCATCAATTATATATCCAATAAATCATCCACCGCTTGATAAATGACACTTGTATGTTGATAGCTCTTGGACTTCACTAATTCTTGGCTTGGCATTGGGATAGGATTGCATTAATCTTCAATACTTGACTCAACATATGATGATCAATATGAATTCCATTGAATCAAGCCTCCAATGCCATGGTACCTCCACATATTCATCCACTTTTTGATGGTACCCAAACTAGTTTGGGTTCTCTTAAGTTTGGAGCAACATACTTAGGCATAGCCTTAGTATGAGTAACGGGATGTTTTGCAATTTCAACCAATGAGGTACCATTGCCATCCTTTCTAAGCATATCATGATCATCAAATGAAATGGGCTTAGAATTATTACCTAGGGGACATGAATGAGCCATGTGTCCCCTTTTCCGACATTAGTAGCGCTTTCTCTTTGCTTGAGCCTTTTCTTTCCTTGCTCATCATGTTGTGCTTCTCATTGCCTTGCTTCTCCTTGTTTGGTTGATCCTTCTTCTGAAGCTTGTTTGGGCAACCCAAAGCTAGGTGACCTAATGTGTCACAACTATAACACCTCATGTGAGCAATCTTCTTTATCTTCTCTTCTTTGTTCTTGCTCACTTGCTTTGCGTCTTGATTCATTTTTGGACGCATTGCTCTTTCTCTTACTTTTCCACCCCTTCTTGTTTTCTTCTTCTTTATCATCAAATCACCACCATCTTCATGGTTGATCTTGATTTGAACTTGGGGCTTCTCTTCTTGCTCAACTTGTGGCTTTGGTTGAGGCGTCACTTGTTGCTTCACCAATTCTTTGGTTGGGCACATAGAGGTGAGATGACCCCATGTGCGACACTTGAAGCACTTGACATGCTTTAGCCTCTCTTCTTCTTTCTTCAACTTGAGCTTTTCTTTATTGGGGCAACCATTTATAAGATGTCCCACTTCATGGCATTTGAAGCACATGAAATGAGAGAGCTTTTCTTGTTCTTGCTTCTTCATCTTTCTTTCTCTTTTTCTTTCACCCTTGGTCATGCTCTTCTTGTTGAAGCCGACGCCACACTTGTCACCATAGCTTCTTTGAGTCTTCAACATATGCTCAAAGGTGACTCTTGAGTTGTAGCACCTCTCTAACTTGTTGCTCAAATTCTTCACTTCATTTTTGAGCTCATTATTCTCCTTCAAAATGTTAGTTTCACAAGACATAGAGGAAGAACAAGCATCTATATGTGAAGAACATGGCATAGCTAATAATCATCACAAGAGGTGGATACATTCTTCTTGCCTACATCACAAGGGTTAGCAACAATAATATGTGATTGATCAATTGACCCATGTGATGAGCTCTCACTAGTTTTAGATTTTTTATTTGAAAGCTCTTTAGTGAGAAAAGCATGGCCTTGTACCAAGTTATCATGAGCAACACTAAGTTCCACAGGAGCCAATTTTAGCTCCTCATGTGAACAAGTAGTGACATAAAGTAGATGCTTTTGTTGTTCACATGTGGTCTTTAGAAAAGAGTTTTTATTTTTTAATGTCTCGGTTTTAGCCATCTCTTTTTCTAAAGCCTTGATCATCCTACCAAATTTATCTAGAAGCTCTTCATATGAATCAAGATCAATCACATTTGCATTAGATACCTTGGTGTCACCTTGCGACATGAAGCAATGTGATGTAGTGGATGAGCTTGTAGAGACATCACTCTCATATCCATCATCATCATCAACAATAAGTGTGCATGGAGTAGCATCATCATTTGCATCACTTCTGGCATCATCATCAATCTTGTCAAGTGAACTTGATGTAGTGTCATCATCATCATCACTTGACCATGAGGTGGAGCAATCTTCCACAATCACCAAATCATGGTCATGCTCAACACACTCATGTGCCTCCTCCTTGGGCTCATCCTCATCGTCAGAGACCGTCCTATATTTCTCATTGAGATAACTCCAAATCTCATGGGCGGTCTTCATGTCAATGATCTCTCCGAATATGCTATCATCCAAAGATCTATACATGATGTCAATAGCTTGGGTGTCGAGATCTAGGCATTTCTCTTGTGCTTGAGTTAGATTGTTTTCATCCAACACATAAGAAAAGCCTATATCTACCATCCACCACATTTGAGGGCAAATAAACTTAAAATTGCATATCATCCAATTTTTCCACGGTACAAAGTGCGTGCCATAAAAAATGTGCGGACAATCAACATCTAGCCCATAAGTCGCCATCCTCTCAGGTCAGTGAAGACCACAAATGAGAGACCTTACTCTAATACCACTTGTAGGGTCGAGATGGCAGACTAGAGGGGGTGAATAATCCTTTTTAAAATTTAAACATGTCGGCTAACCGAAACAAATGCGGAATTAAAACTATCGGTCTAGCCAAGACTACACCCCTCTATCTAAGTTCACAAGCACCTTATAAAGATCCTAATTATGCAACAAAGGTTCCAGGCTAGCTAGATCTCACCTAATCAATTCTAGAGCAAGGTCACACAAGCCTATGCACTAGTACTTAGCACAACCGGTAGAGCTCCTACACAATCTAGTAAGCAAAAGCACAAAGCTCCTAAGCTCACTAGCAATGCTCAATAACATGGCAACTAATGCCAAATTAGAGAGCGCAAATTACTTAGCTACACAAACTAAGCAATGCGACTAACAAGGTTACTAAAACCAAATTAGCCATTTAAGGGAGCTACTTCTATGCTACACAAGCAAGAAGGTAATTAGCAAGCTACACAAGCTAACTAATTACAAGAGCAACTACACATGCACAATATAAATGAAGTAAATACAAGCTTGTGTAACGAGAATGCAAACCAACAGAAAGACAAGGATGGCATGGTGAATTTTATCTCGAGGTTTATGTGCTTGCAATACGCTAGTCCCCATTGAGACAAGCTCCAAGGTTGTCGCCGGTCCTCTTGCTAGTGGTGACCCACAAGTCACACTCTCCCATGTGGAGTGCTTACCACAAGCTCTAGCACTTGACCCAGCCGGACCACTTGTCGCCCTTCGCGTCTCGCTCTACTAGAGTTGCTCTTCGTGGCTCCTGTGGGGTGAGCACAATCCCCCTCACAATCACTTCTTCGGAGCACCGCACAATCTTGTTTGCGTGCTTCGACAGAGACTACCACCAAGCTGTCTAGGAGGTGGCAACCTCCAAGAGTAACAAGCACCACCGGCTTGCAACTCGATAACCTAGTGCCACTCGATGCAACCTCATGATGCAATCGCACTAGAATCGCTCACTCACTCAATCGGATGAACACTATCAAGCAAGAGTGAGTTAGAGGGCTTCCCAAGCACACCTACAAAGGCCACCAAGGCTTAAGGGTGCTCAGCTCTCGGCCATGGCCAACCAATGCTTTGTTTTATAGCCCCCATGAAAATAGAGCCATTGTACCCCTGCACTGGGCACAACTCGAGCTGACCGGACATGCCGGTCAAGATGACCGGATGCACCCGACCAGCGTTCGGTCGCTGTGATCGCGCCACGTGGCCTCCACATTCAACCTCGGCCGTGTGATCTCAACGGTCACTAACACCACCTCAACAGTCAAGTGACGACCGGACGCACCTTTGCAGCAAGACTGGACGCACTACTACCGAGTCTGGTCGTTATACGCCCACACATAGCACAGCAGACCAGTAGCACCAGACGCACCACCCTCATTAGGACCGGATGCACCAATGCCAACGTCTGGTCATTTCTAGACAGGTCCTAAGGGGGCTAAAACATGACCGGATGCGTCAGGTCTAGGGTGACCTGAGGCGCCCCAGCGTCTGGTCCGCACAGCACTACTACTCGAGCGCTACTCCCCGCCACATCAGTGAGACCGGACACAGCCACCGCGTGTTAGGTCACAAAGTGACCCAGCGTCTGGTCATGCCGTAGTGGCAGACCAAGAGCACCACCAACTGACCGGACATGCTAGTCCTTCTGAGGCTAGTGTCTGGTCACCTCCAGTGACCTGTTTCGCCTCCGTTTCTTCACCAAGTTGACCATTTCAACTTCAACTCCTTTCTCCTTTGCAAATGTGCCAACACCACCAAGTGTACACCTCCATGTGTATGTGTGTTAGCATTTTCACAATCATTATTAAGGAGTTAGCCACTCAACTTGCCACGCCACTCAATCCTAACAATGATGCAAAGTTAGATCACTCGAGTGGCACTAGATGACTGATATATAAACAAGTTTGCCCCTATTGATAGTATGGCCATCTATCCTAAACCCGGTCATCAACTTCTCTACATGCCTATGACCAGTGAAATGAAATGCCCTATAGGTTATACCTTTGCCTTGTGCATTCCATTTCATCTCATCCAAAGTCGATGCAACACATGCACCAAAATGATCAACAATGATATGATCCACCCCATATCATCATGTGACCATATTGGTTCATTGATCTTGACTTTACTTGCTCTTCACCATTGCCTCGGTCCATCGGCGTCAAGTCCTTGACTTGCCCTTCACTCTTGCAACCGGTCCATCAAGCCAAGCCTTGTCTTGATCTTCTCCACCTTAGTCTCATGACTCCATGTCATGTCTCATATGCGATGAGCTCTTTCATCACATGTGTGAGCATTGCAACAAATCCAAGCCATCTTCACTGTCATGGCATGAGTTGCTCACACACATGTACCTGTGGACTAATTTCCTATATATCTCACATCAAACACAATTAGTCCACCTAGGTTGTCACTCAATTACCAAAACCAAACAAGGACCTTTCAGCCGTTGAGGCAGAGCTCAAGCACCAAAGGCAGGACCTTGCATGACAACAAGCCACGTAGCCTCCTAGCAATGACGACAACGCCTGCATGGGGGCTTCTAGCACCCTGTGCTTCCCCTGAGCGGCCTACAACATGGCAGCCATAGCCTACCGGTAGGAGGACATCTCCGACTCACCAGACCCGGAGACCAATGAGCGGCTGCATGAGGCAAGACAATTTCTTCGTGTTGCCCTCGAGTAGTAGGCCAAGAGTTCTACCTCCTAGCATCGTGTTGCGCTCTCCATGACATCCTAACCGACGACCACCATCAACAGGGACCACTCTGACGCGCACGCCCTGCCGATGGGCAGAAGTGGCGATGACTCGTTTGGCAGTAGCTTTGGTCACTCGTAGACCAGGAGCGCCAAGCCTTGGCAAGAGCAAAGGCATGAGCTTTCCCCTCGGCGTCCCCCCGTGCACCACCGGATTGGGGACGACCGTGATGTCTACGATACCATCAAGGCCAAGCACAACACTCAGGCGTAGTCCCGCACTCCCAAGCGAAGGGGCAGGGGCGCTACCTTGGATGACTTTGGCCCCCTGGCATTCGGGGCATTGATATGAGCCATCCCCTACCCCCGGTGATTCCAGCCACCAACACACATCTCCAAGTACGACGGCGAGACTAACCTGGACCATTGGCTCGAGGACTACCGCCACGCCATGAGGTCCAGGGGGTCGGATGATGACTTCACCATCTAGTACCTTCATCTGCTTCTATCGAGCTCGACCAAAGCTTGGCTCGAGCAGCTCGAGCCTGGTAGCATCTGCTGCTAGGGTGATCTATGCTCCGCCTTCATTGGTCACTTCTAGGGTACATACACCCATCCTAGGAACTCATGGGACCTCCACAACTACAAGAAGAGGGCCGATGAGACCCTTCATGAGTATATCCAACGCTTCTCCAAGAAGCACAATGAGCTCCCCAACATCATCGATGCTAATGTGATCAATGCCTTCATCTGCACCATGACCTGCAAGGCACTCGTCCAATGCGGGAGCTCCTAGACATCGCCATCTAGTAAGCCACCGGCGAGGAGGCCATCTAGGCCAACTTTAGTGTCAAAGCCAAGGTCGTCGACCACCTCAGTGGTGGGGACAGTGGTGATGACCCTGCCTCATCCTAGTGTCGCCATGACAAGAGGAATAAGGACCGAAAGTGCCACGGGGAGGAGATGGCACCCTCGGCCAGTAGGGCAAGGCCCAGAAGCCTACCCCAAAGGCCAGTGAGCCGGTAGATGCCTCCCTAAAGGACGACATCGAGTTCCCCTAGGCCGATTGCTCCCTCATGATCTTCGAGGGCTCCTAAGCGTACAAGTCCCACCGGCGGTGCCACATCACCGAGCAGGAGGTGAACATTGTCCACACCATCACGGGCATCATCTTTGACCATGGAGACCACCCTGGTCGTGTTCCTCACCCAGGACACTACCCGATCATGGTCAGCTCGATCGTGGGCACCACGCGCCTCACCAAGGTGCTTATGGATGGGGGCAACGACCTCAACATACTCTACGCCAACACTCCAGACAAGATGGGCATCCCTCAGAGCAACCAATGCCCCAGCAAGGCATCATTCTATGGGATCATTTCGGGGAAGGAAGTCATGCTCCTTGGGTGCATCCAGCTCAACATCACCTTTGGCTAGCTAGACAACTTCTAAAAGGAACCGCTCACCCTCAAGGTGGTCGACTTCCCCAGCGTCTACCACGCTCTCCTCGGTCGTCGTGCTTCGCCAAGTTCATGGTCGTCCCTAACTACACCTACCTAAAGCTAAAGATGCCTAGCCCCAAGGGGGTCATCACCGTCGAGAGCAGCTTCAAACAAGCCTACTACTGTGAGTAGGACTGCATCGCACAAGTGGCCACACTAATTGCCCTCCTGTGCTCCCGACGGCCCTAGCCGTGACACAGGAAGAGCACCGGTGGAGGAAGCGACCAAGGCAGCAGTGGTGCTTGACCGACCGAGCACCAGTAAGGCAGTCAAGGCTCCTAGCGGTGGTGATGGCTTGGTTGGCCCCTCCATCCAGGCGCTCGGCCCCTAGAAGGGGTTGACCCGATCGAGGTGAATTTTGACCTTTCCCCATGAGGGAAGGCCATCGCCAAGCCATCAGCCTAGAAGCTCAGCCTCCTGAGCCAGTACTCACCTACCGACCTCCTTCGTCGGCCTATCTACCCAACAACAAAAACCAAGATAAGTCCCATCCTCCTGACCCTCCTACTTTGCTTGTCTTGTTACTACCTCCTTTGTCCTGAGCTACCTCAGCAGCCGCTCGGCTATGCTAAAGAATTGACTAAGCTAACCACCCATTATCCTTAATCGGATCATGTCTCCCAATCGCATGACTATATGGGCCCCCGAAAGGGGCATCACTGAGGGTTCTAAGGCCGGCCCACTAGGGTTCAAGGCTGCCCGAATCATCCAAAAGTGCGAGGGACGTTCACGGTCTGGCACCAGAGGCCTTAGCCGAGCGCCTAGAAGCGAAACCGGCTGACCGTTGAATGATGTCCAAGTACCAACCTCGAGCCGCTCATGGTGACCCAACAATGGAGGCAGTGAGCCCCTGAGCATCGATAGATGGGCTCGGGAACCATATGAGTGGCTCGATCGAGAAGCCGAGGATTTCCTCTCTAGGGGACATGACTAGGGCATGAAACGACCGTAAACCTAGGGTTCTCATAGACTTACCCGCTAGCAGCATGAGCACGACAATCTTGGAGATTGAGACCATTATCATAATAGCCCATCCTAACGAGGGACCTAAGTCTCTGAGCATGACTCATGAGCAATGAGATTACAAACGAAAGTAATTTCATTTTATTAATTGGGAACGACCTGATTACAATATACGACGTCAAAAATAGCTTTGACCCTGAATGGGGTCAGCCCTCCACCTCCCCAATGATCTCCTCTCCTCCACAGAAAAGGAGGAGGACATTAGGGGCAGGGATCAACCCACCAAACCGAAGGAGGCCAGCCTCCCCGTGCCTTCTTTAGGTGCAAGCACAGGTGGCCTAGAGAGGGGGAGGCTGGCGAGGCCCCATGTCACTCCATCCGCACCGCCCACACCACTGGGTGCCTAGGCCAAGAGCCTCGGTAGGACACACGGAGCCGCAATCGCCCCTCCGTAGGTGAAAGCCAGCGAAGGTCAGCAGTCGCCTACGCTACATGAGGCGGAGTCCATGGAGCCTGCTGCATGCACGGGAGGTCAGGCGGGCTACCTCGCCGCGGGTGGACACCTCTAGGTCGGCCATCCATGCAGCGCTGCGGAGCATCTCCCGCCACCTCATGTAGTTATGGTGGCTGTTTTACTAGAATCCTTCCACTCTCATGGGAGCGATCGCCCAATGGAAGGAGCCAGTCTCACTCGGAGGAAGACATCACACTTCATCGTCGCCATGGCCGCCAGGAGTTGGATCCGAGAGGAAGAAGAGAAGTAGCTAGAGGAGGGATAGAAGGCACCACGTCCCTAGGGCCCCCTTTTATAGCCCCAGCCGATGCACTGTGAGTGGCTCCGGGCCCTCTAATCAGCCATTGACGGCTAAAAGAGGCCTCAGGGAACCGGCCAAGCACCCCTTCAATCCCCGTAGCACACCTTAGAGCGGTTGTGTGATGGTGGCCGTGCAGTAAAGGTGAAGTTAGGAGGGTGACAACGAGTCAAGCCCCCACTCCACTTTCCACCAAGCACGCTGCCCACTCCGCGCATGCCTCCTTAGGGAACTTGAGGGGATCCAACTCCCCTCGGGCCCACCAACCGCCATCAATGGCCTAGATTCGTGCGGACCAAGCGCCGTGGCTCCTCCTCCGCCAGAGCTGCTCCATCGAGGCTTGGGGGCTCTTCGATGCTACACCTTGGGCGTGGCGTTGCCAGCCACTCCCCCGACAGGGTCATGCATGGGGCATGACACAAGACGACAAGCTCCTCCTTGGCCTCTAGGGGCTTGGGGCTTCTAGGCCCGCGTGTTAGCCCCTCTAGCCTACCTCTCTCACCACCAATAAGACTCCAGAAGGTGCGCCTAGGGAGGCAGGTCTAAGCCGACACAACCTAACACTCAGTGTGTCAAAACAGGCCAGCTGAACGACGCCCAGGGCTTCTTCGGTTCTATGACATCGCCATGGTCCATAGAGCGTCGCTGCAAGACCCTCCTAGACTCCGGCGCATGTAGACCATAGGCTCAACCCCCAAACCACCATGTACCCGACCTATCTCAATATATAAGGGGTAAGGTCGGATCCTAGGGGGAGGATCCTAGATAGATCATTCCATTCCTCATCGATCCACTTTTACTCGGCACCGATAGCAGAGCAACCCAGAGAGGGGCACCGAGAGCTCCTCCACTACACCCATTATCTTTCTCCTCTCCAACAAGGGGAAGGCTCCACCGGTCGTGAGGCAACCTTAGAATTAGCACCGAGCAAACCCCCTACCAAATCTCTCTCTACCTCCTGGACACTCTGTTGTACCCCCCATTTTGGGTGCTCTTGAGTATAAGGATCATCAGCTGCTGGACGTAGGGCATCGATCGGCCTAAACTAGGATAAAACATTGTGTCTTCTCTGTGATTCTTGTGTTCTTGAGTCCACCTAAGCCATCGGAGACACGTACTCTGACATCGACTCGAACAACAATGCTTGTCGTAGTTCTGACCCCGCGATAGGCCCCTAGTCCAGATGGTTTCTCTTTTATGTTTTTCCAAGTCTTTTGGGAGACGATCAAGACAGATTTTATGAGTTTAGTTAAAGAGTTTGAATCTAGACACTTGAACTTGGATAGATTAAACTATGCCATGATTACTTTAATTCCCAAAGAACATGAGGCTAAAGTTCTTAAGAAATTTAGGCCTATTAGCCTTCTAAATTGTAGTTTCAAAATTTTCTCAAAAGCTTTGAATAACATACTCATTAAGGTGGCTAATAGGCTGATATCACCTAATCAAACAAAGTTTATTAAAGGAAGGTTTATCCTTGAGAGTGTAGTGACAGCTCATGAAATAATTCATTATATCCATAAAAATAAGCAAAGTGGTGTCATCCTTAAACTCGACTATGAAAAGGCATATGATAGGGTGAGTTGGGATTTTTTTGGATGACATGCTAGAGTATAGGGGTTTTGGCCCTACTTGAAGAAGGTGGATTAGAGCAGTGACCCAAGGTGGTTCTATTTGTGTCAGGATTAACAATGAAAATAGTTCATATTTTAAACCAAGGAAGGGACTAAGGCAAGGGGATCCTTTATCCCCCCTTCTCTTCAATCTAGTGGCTGACATCTTCACTATGATGCTGGTTAAAGCAACTAGAAATAATTTGGTTTCTGGTTTGATGCCTCAAGTGATTGAGGGAGGAATAATAAGTTTACATTATGCAGACGATACACTTCTTTTTTGGAAAATAACATTGAAAAAGCTAATAATTTGAAGTGGCTTCTTCTTTGTTATGAACAAATGATTGGGATGAAAATTAACTATGACAAGAGTGATCTTCTGAACATTGGTATTGATGAGGAGAGGATTAATGAATTTGCAAGAGTTTTCTGTTGTAAGACAGGTGATTTTCCACTTAAGTACTTGGGTGTCCCTTTACATTTTTCAAAGCTTAGAAGAGAAGACCTTCAACCCATTGTTGATAAAATTATGAAAAGGAAAACTAGGTGGAAAGGGAGATTATTGTCCTATGCTTCTTGAAGGCCTGCCTTGCTAGTATTCCCATATATTTGATGTCCATTATTAAGTTTCCTAGATGGGCAATTGATACTATAAACTCTCATATGGCTCGGTTTTTATGGAATAATAGTGAGGATAATCACATATATCATCTTGCTCATTGGCAATTAGTTGCCCAGAAAAAAGAATTAGGTGGATTAGGTATTCCTGATCTTAGGAATTTAAATTTGTCTCTTTTGAGTTCTTGGATTTTTAGATACAATCTTCATACGCATGCTATCTGGACTAAGATCATAGATCACAAATATAGAACTAGTAATCCGAATATTTATTGTTGTATAGACAACCAAGCATCTCCTTTCTGGAACGGTGTTGCTTGGGCCTTGTAGGCTGCTCATTTGGGCATTATGTGGCATGTTGGGAACGAAAAAAAAACAAATTTTGGGAAGATCATTGATTGAGCAATTCTAGCCTGGCCATATAATTTTGGCCTCTATATGTGATAAATGAACAACAGGATAAAACTATTGATCAAGTTTGGGATGGAGAAACTCTGAAGCTCTCCTTTAGGATATCTGTGTCAGAAAGGTTAATGGAGATGTGATTTGAGCTCTTGGGAATTGTAGAGGAAGAGGATCAAATTATCTGGAGCTTTTGCTTCAATGATAAGTTTTCGGTACAATCTTTATATGCAGTTATTAACCATAGAGGTGTTAAACAGGTGTATGTTCAAGCTGTGTGGAAGCCGAAAATCCCTCCAAGAGTCCAAATCTTTTTATGGCTACTCTCAAAAAACAAGCTCTTAACAAGAACAAATCTAGCTAAGAGAAGGAAATTGGATGACTTGTCATGTTTGTTCTATTCTGAAACAGAAACAGTGCATCATTTGTTTTTTGATTGTTGTGTTGCCAAGTGTGTATGGTCAGCTTTAGCTGATATTCTGAATTTATCTGGGAATTGGAACTACGAATATGTTGCTTTCTTATGGTTAGCAAACAAAAAGTTTATGTTAACTAATGTAGTGAATGCTGCGGCTCTTTGGTGTTTGTGGAATTTGCGTAATAAAATCTGTTTTTAGGGAGAGGTGTGGACAGGAATGAAGAAGGTGCTGACATGGATTGCAAGAACATTAAGGCACTGGAAACCAATGTACAAGACGATGATGGAGGAAGAGCTGATGGTGATAATCCAAAAGATCGAATTGGAGGCAAGCAAACCACCTGGAATCAGCTGGAGTCCATTTCATTCTCAAGCATTGGAGTTGCTGCCTTTGGCGATGGGCTACATCGCTGTGAATTAGTAGAGTTCTGAACTTGTAATGAGTGGCATTATTGCTGAGACTTCGGGTCCTTAGGCCTATTCCTTTGGGCGGGCGCGCCGTTACGCTTTTGAACCTGAATTGTAATGTTTGATGCTTTATGAGGAGACCTCTGTTTCTAAAAAAAATAAGCCCAGCGCTGTCTTGACCCATCATGGGGCCACAAGGCTGACCGTGTTGTACGCCGCCCTTCCCTATCCCAGGTGTGATCGGCCCAAATAAGCCCACTACCAGCTAGTGCCATGTTCTCTTGGCTGATAAGCCAAGGCTGAAAGTATTGTTAGCTGATTTGCTATGAGAGAAAAATATTGTTTGTTGGCTGAAAAAGTATGGTTTATGGCCCTATTTGGTTCAGCTCATCTGAGTCTCGCTTATAAGCTAAGTAGGATTATCTGATAAGTCACGATACATAAAATCTAAGCTGAGCGTTTGGCTGGCTCGATTATTTAGGGATGGACATTTTGCATTAGGAACCCTGACTTTTCTCAAACTATGTAGCACTGTTTACTACTATTCCTGTGAGTCTATAGCCTTACAATTGGACCTAAATAAAAGTTTCTATTTATATCTAGGTCCTTCTTCATGGGGGAGAAGCTATGGCTGCGGGCTCCAAGGGGGAGGAGCTCCAGGCGAAGAGGAGCTCCGGCAGCCGGTGGAGCTGCGGGCGGGCAGGGCGGCGAAGCTGCAGGAGGTAGGCAGAGAAGCGAGCGGGCGGATCCATCGGCGGAGCTGCGGGCGAGCGGGGCGGCGGAGCTACGGGCGGTAGGCGGAGAAGCAAGCGGGCGAATCCATCGGCGGAGCTATGGGTGGGCGTCATGGGCTGATAGTGTCGACCTCTAGCACCGGCGGATTTGTGGGTGTGCGAGCGTGCGGAGCTGCGAGCAGGCAGATCTGTTGCCACGGTGTGGCAACCCCACGAGAAAACAATGGGAGGGAGGGCGAGCGCTCGGGAACGCGGCTCGTGTTTTCCAAATCGTAGCACTTCGGTCACGTTTCCAATCACCGTTGCGGGGAGGAAATCGAACGCGAACGCCACATTTGCGATGGAGACCGTCGCGAGCCATTTGGTGGGATTATCCTGCTTCTCCCGTCGCGAACGCGCGTATGAGGGGAACGAAACAGGGCCTATAAGCCAAGTGAACAGGACAAAGACCAACTCACCCTCGAGTCTCGACCCATCACAGGGCCCTTCCCTTCCGTTCCTTCCCTAACCCTAAAGCCCTATTTGTTTGCGCTCATACGCGCGTTCACGACGAGAGAAGCCAGATACGCTTGCCAAATGGCTCGCGATGGCATCCATCGCAAACACGGCGTTCGCGTTCGCTTTCCTTCTCGCAACGGCGATTGGAAAAGCGCCCGAAGGGCTGCGATTTGGAAATTGCGAGCTCTTTTCCTCTCCCTGCCCCTCCCTCCCGACCCATACACCCTCACAACACTGGCTTCCCTCCCCGCCGCCGTCTAGCTCTTCCCACCCCACCTCCCTCCTTCATCCCCTTCGGCCAGATTTGGCGTCAGCTCTCCTCCCCACTGTCGCCTCCCTCATCCCCTCCGTCCAGACTGGCAGCTTGCGTAGGGCTCCCTTCGGACCGACAGCCAGCGGTCCCTCCCCGCTCCCCTCCCCTCAACGGCAGGCAGCGCAAGGCCCCCCTCCAGACCAGCCATCGCCTTCCACTGGCTAGATCCACCGACGGCTAGCCGGATCTACTCTCCACAACTGGCTCCCCTCCCCTCCCCCACCTGTAGCCCCAGGTGGCCAACTAGGTCTACTCCCCACCTGCAGCCCTAGGCCGGCAGTAGCCCTAGGAGGAGGTCGGCAGCAGCCCCAGGCGCCCGATCAAATCTACTCAGGACTTGCATCCCCAGGTAGGCTGCAGCCCCAGGACGCAGGCTGCACTCCCAGGTGGAGGTCGGCTACAGCCCCAGGACGCCGGCTCGCCACCGCCGGCTCCCCTCACCTCTGCACCGTTGGCTCTCCCGCAAAGGTGAGGACGTGACCGTCGGCTTCCCACCTCAGATGTCATTTTTGTTAGCTCATAGCTCAATGCAGGCAGTAGTGTAGTTGGTATAACTCCTCAGTGCATGGTATTGCTGCTAGAAATTTAGATTTGTTACACTTTATAGATGGAAAAGGTAGCCAAGCCTCAAGCAAAATGGGATCCTTTTGTCGCCAAAGTTTAAAATGAAATATGCGTAGAAGAAGTGCTTGCCCATAACAGACCACACAATTGCTTGAATAGTGTGGGTTATGCTAATTTGGTGAAGAAGTTCTTTGAGCGAACAAAGAGACCATATGACAAAGAGCAAATGAAGAACAGATGGGATGTACTAAAGAAGAAATATGCACAGTGGAAAACCTTGCACATGAGAGCCACTGGGTTGGGAAGGGATCCTGTGACTGGATGTATTTCTGCCAGTGATGAATGGTGGGCAGAACAAAATGCGGTGAGTAGTTGAGATGCCATCTTTTGTATTTTAGTACTCATCGGCATGTCATCCTCTAATTGTTATCATTTAATGTTTTAGGCTATGCCAGGATGTATAAGTTTCAAATCTGCAGTTCTGGAGCACGAGGACATGATGCGGATAATGTTTGATGCTATTAGTGTGACTAATGAGACATCCTATGTTCCTGGAAGTGGTCATGATGATGGAGAGGGTGAGGAGCATGAGGCCGGTCATGGTGATGGTGATAGTGAGAGAGTCGAAGGGAGAGGTTCACCACATGTCACACCAAATGCTAACAAAAGGCTAGCTCAAGGTTCCCCCTCAGGAAAGAAAAAGAAGACATATAGAGATCAACTCATGAAGAGGTTGGTCGACACATATGAGAAGAAGGCCCAAAGTAGTAAAAATTCAGCAACTTCTCATGCGGTTGATCATGTTAGAGATGAGATTGGGGCTATGTTGGAGTAAGTCATTAACGATGGTGCTGAAGAAGGGAGTGATGAACACTACTATGCCACCCAACTTCTTAAGAAAAAGGAAAACCGTGATGTGTTCATTACTTTGAAGACACCGAATGGGAGGCTTAATTGGCTGAGGCGGGCATGGGAGGACCGAAAAAATTAGTGTTGTTATGTAGTAAAATTAATTGTTCACTTCCAGACATTATTTGATGTTTTATGTAATGGGCACATTATTTGATGATTTATGTTATGATTTTGCTTGTGCGAATAATTTTTCGTGTATATGCTCCCTCTATTCCTTTGCTCATGCTTCATACTGTGTACCTATTTTAGGTGCTGAAATCAAGATGAGCATCTCCAGTGATGAGGATGCAATTCAGGATGAATCGGGTACTGATGACGATTTCATGTTTGCATATATTGCATTGGAATTCATGGGCTCAACTAGCAGTGTTGCAAAGAACAAGGAGGTGGTTCCGGATGTACCAGTCATGACAGAGATATAGTGGGTTGAAATCCAACTAAATGATAGAGTCCAGTGCTATAATATGTTTAGAATGACAAGGTCAGTGTTCCATCGCCTCCATCGGACTTTGGTTCAGAATTATGGCTTGAGATCAACTAGTGATATTTGTACCAAGGAAGCCTTAGGCATGTTTCTGTGGACATGTGGTACACCTCAATCGTTTAGACAAGTCACAAATAGGTTTGGTCATTCATTAGAAACTGTCAGTAGAAAGTTTAGTGAGGTACTTGACTTAATTTGTAGACTGTCTATTGACATCATAAGACCTAAGGATCCACACTTTGGTACAGTTCATCCAAAACTGCAGCAAGCTAGATTCTAGCCTCATTTCAACGATTGCATAGGCACCATTGATGGTACACACATACTTGTAACTGTACCAAAAAGTGAACATGCAAAATACATTGGACGACATGGTTATGCTTCATAAAATGTCATGGCGGTTTGTAACTTCGATATGTGGTTCACATTTATTGTCACGGGTTAGGCTGGATCTGCTCATGACACTCGGGTATTTTTGGATACTTTAGTCACCTACAAGGATAAATTTCCACATCCACCTGAAGGCGAGTATTATCTTGTTGATTTTGGGTATCCTAATAGAAAAGGATATCTAGCACCTTACAAGGGACAAATGTATCATGTGCCCGAATGGCAACATGGTCGTCATGCGGTGGGATTGAAGGAGGTGTTCAACTATGCTCATGCATCCCTCCGAAATGTGATTGAGCGGTCATTTGGAGTTCTCAAGATGAAGTGGCGCACTCTCTTGCAGTTACCTAGCTATCCAATTGAGAAGCAATCAAAGATTATCGTTGCTTGCATGGCTCTTCATAATTTCATTAGAGACAATGTCATATATGATGAACATTTTGAAACCTATGTGGAAGACAGTAGTGGTGTTGGGTTCTAAGTTCCTTCAGCTGATGGTAGTGGTTCGGCGGAATGATATGAATATGGGTGCTTTTCGTGATGCTATTGCTAATGCGTTGGTTGGATGATTCATTGTTAGAAACGTATTTTGTAGCAATTATATTATCCCAAATGGATGTTATTTTCCACTATTATTATACATTGCAACTTAATGGAATCATATTGCTATCTCAAACTTTAAAAATATTCCCATCATTGTCTTCAGATTATTATGGCGAACCAAAAGAGATATCATCAGTCTCAGAAATACATAGGTCAATTTACCTCTAAAATAAATAATCTATCAGAAATAATGAGAACAGCCAAACCTACTACTTGTTCAAACATGATTCTCCGGATCGTGACTTCTCAAGCCGGGTCACCTACTAAGCGAGACTCATAAAAGCCGAAACAGACACCGCCTAAATCGATCACCAATCCGAGCGATCCCCACGCCGTCGGAAGCCGAAAGTACTATGCCGCCGACCAAAGGGAAGGGGAGAGGTGCGGGGGGCGCGGGCTCCCGCTCCCAGTCGCGGCGTGGACGCGCTCCTTTAAGCCGACCCACGCCCGCAGTGACCACCCGGTCGAGAGCGGCGCTGCGGGAACCCTCGCCGTTACCGCAGTTCGGCAAGCGGTCCAGGATGGCCGAGAAGGGTGGCGATGATGAGGGGAGTTCCTCCAAGAAGCAGAAAACGACGAACGCGAGTAGCCAAGAGAATGCCGCGGCAGGCTCAGCTTCTGCTGCCGCCGGCCAAGAGGATACGGCGGCGGTCCGCCTCACCCGCTACTGTCTCCGACAGGGCCAGCGCGGAGGCCATACCCGATGGCGCCGCCTCCGATGTCTCCTCCCCCATTCGGCGACCATACATGGTCATGGAGCCTTGGGACTCGGCTAACATCATTCCCTACCAGGACGAGAATGCAAAGTACCAAGCGAAGCTCGGTATGTTGCTCGATCCATCGCTTTCTTTTCTCCCCCCTTCGCAGTTCATTTAAAATGTATTTTTTTTCTTAGCTTTCAGTCTAATCAACTACTACAACTTTGTATTATATATTGAATGAATAGCTCGTGATATTCATTTTATGGTGAACTTGTATTATTTGAATGAATAGCTCGTGATAGTCTTTTTATGATGAACATGTCTACATGCAGATCGTCAGAATAACCTCTTATCTCTCAACCACAATGGGCCTATTACGTGTCTAGATGATGAATCTTTCCTCCCTGTTCGAGAGTCTGTCACACAGATGGTTTTCAAAACCGCCAAGGCTGTTTTGGGACTTACATCTTATATCGGTATATACAATGCACTCTCTTTTCCTTTTCTATGAATATGTATAAGACTGCCGAATTTTTTTTTCAATGCTGGTTAATTATACATGGACTATAATAGACTAGAAAAAAAATGAGATTACATATAAGCTCTGTGAAGTTTGCCTTTATTTGCTTTTATATACATATAAGCTCTGTGAAGTTTGCCTTTGTTTGCTTTTATATATACATACATAAACACTGTTTTTTAAGAGTTTGTATAATGGTGCTGCAATTTTTTTTATGTTGGTTAATTATTAGACCATGTGCTGTAATTGCATTAGAATAAAAGAGTTATATACAAGGTTTGGAAAAGAATTTGTATAATGGTGCTGCAATTTTTTTTTATGTTGGTTAATTATTAGACATGGGCTGTAATTGCACTAGAATAAAAGAGTTATATACAAGGTTTGTCAAAATTTTTCGCTAATTGATTATATATACTATACATAATATACAGACAGTAAACTCTTGAAACGGTGTTCTGGTTTCTTAATTGGCTGGAACAAGGACACCAAACGTGGTACTATCTTGACATCTGCAAACTTATTGTGCACGAAATCCCCAAATATTGATGACTGGTCAGGCCCGCGTGAATATGCTCCTGATGCCGAGGTGATCTTAATTCTAATTTATTTTGTTTCATTCTTGTATCACTTAGATTGCTCATTATAATATCTCCATTTCATAACATTTGTCCGGTCCTTATAACAATATGAGACTTATTTTCATAAACTATTCAATGCATTCTTATTCGACACTTCCATTTAATCATAATCAAATGCACTGTCAACTATTGTAAAGCGGGTGGAGTAGATAGGTTATGTTGAAAATTTTTAGAAAGTAAAAATAATAATATAAATCTACCTAAAGAAAATATTATGGAGCATGTCTCTTGTACTATTCTTTTTACTGTTTTTTAAGAAACAATGTCAGTTACTCTTATTGTTTCAGGTGCTAATTCATTTGTTAGATGACACTACTCAAAAAGGCACATTAATCAATTATCACAAGCACTACAATATTGCAGTGTTTGAGGTGGATATGAATATGTCTACAAAGTTAGCCTCCTGTTAGCACTGAACTTGTAGACTATGGCCAAGAGGTTTTTCTTATTGGAAGGGATGAAGATCTAAATCTAAATGCCTCTCATGGCAGAGTGCAATGCATAGATCCAGGATATTATGATCACTATCACTATATGTATCTTGACTGTGAATTTGTCAAGGTACTAATGTAACTACTCATGTGTTTTGTTTTTATTTACATCTGATATAATTTTTCTTGATTTCTCAATTATCACAAAGCTATTCTTAACTATTATTGTCAGCAAATCTCATATTATGGTAAATGTAACAGTTTAGTGATGGAGCGCCAGCCGTTGACACAGAGGGAAGAATTGTGGGAATGGCCAACCCCACTATTGGAGCATCATTCATTCCTCATGTATTTACACTTAAGTGCTTGCGTATGTGGAAGGATTTCAAGTAAGTATTGCTTTTTAGTTCTATTACCTAGTCGCTTCATAGCAAGGCTGGATATCGAGCCAGCTCGGCTCGTTACAGCTCGGCTCGTTATAGCTCGGCTCGTTAACATATTGGCTCGGTTCGTCTTGTTATACAAACGAGCCAGTAGACTAGCTCGGCTTGGCTCGGCTCGCTAGCAAGCTCGAGCTAGCTCGTTTGGCTTGCGAGCCAAATCATTAAAACACAGTACAGAGAGAGATTATAAATTTATAATAGCAATTGAGCAACAAACACATCACATGCATACTTAAAATGAACTAAACAAAGTACTTATAAATTTACTAGATTTTTGTCCAGCCAGCTGCCAGCCCACCACGACCACGACCATGACTCCATGATAGTCATACTCATACAGTACAGCATCATCCATTGAAGGATTCCATTCATCCATACAGAATTTAAGAACGTAGCGAAATATAAATGAGCAACAGCTAGTGTGCTAGACTGATCAGGTCTGCATAGAAAAATATATATATATATATATATATATAGGTTTGCTGTAATGCTGTTACAGCAGCAGCATGATAGCAGCATGCCAAATTGCCAATTGACACCAAAAGCAAGTCAGAAGCATCCATGGGGCGCAGCCAACAGGTCCCTAGTTCTCTTCTCCCTTGTAGCTTGTTACCTGTATGTGAACAACACATTAAGTGAGAACAAATATGATTTCCACCACACCGCTGGACATTCTAAAATAGACTTACTAGTTGCTTTCCACCACACTGTTGGGAAACTCCACACTCTCAGTGTCACCATCATCACCATCTTCTCCCTGTGAAAACAGTAAAAGAATTAAGCATTACATATTTACATACACAAACTTTGGGGAAAAAATGTAGTTGAAAAATAGACTAAGCATCACATACCAGAAGAGCAGGACTTTTAGAACCTCGTATCCAACTAGATGCACAAACTAGTGCTTGAACTGTCGTTGGCTTCAAAGAACTCCTATAATCATTAAGAATTCTACCTCCACCACTGAAAGTGCACTCAGATGATACGCTGCTAGCTGGGACAGCTAAGAACCTCTTTGCCATACTAGACATAACAGGAAATCTAAGAGCATTCACCTTCCAATAGTGTGGAGTAAGTTGAAATTCTTATCATGTAAAGGATGGTTTGCTTCATCTAGGTAGATAAGTAACTCAGATTTTGAACTTTCTGAAGCACTCGACTCTAGGATGGACTGAAATTCACTTGAAACAAGACAAGCCAGTGAGCTGGTTGTTTCCTTTGATGATGAGGTTGATTGAGTGGTTGAGCTGCCACTACCACCCATTTTCCGGCGTTGCTCCAACTCATGCTTCTTGTACAGCTCTTCTAACTCTTTGTTTATATCAGCAACCTCTTGTTCACACCTTGAGGAGTCATAAAGCTCACTAAAATAGAACTGAATATATCTCATTTTGAACCTAGGGTCAAGGATTGTAGCAATAACCATGACATTGTTCTTCACTTCCCAATATTTATCAAATTTGTCTAACATTGCAGCGCACCCATTTTCTTCAAATATGGGTCCTTAGAATTTTTTGCCCTTAACAATGCGATCTTGACTTTCAAAATATAAGGGTAGAAGACATTAGCAGTAGGGTAAACTGATCCTGAAAATGCAGTGGTTGCTTCAGCCATCTCTCCTAGAATTGGTCTAATCTTCTCATACATGTTCCATTCAGATTCTGTAGGTTTCCATGTATAGTTCTGGTCTACTTGAGCATAATAACCAAATGCAGCCCTATACTCAATGCAAGTGTCAAGCATTTTATATGTTGAGTTCCACCTTGTTTTAAAAGAGACAAACATTTCCCAACTTTAATAGCATACTCATTGCAAACCTCTACAAATTTGTACAGGCGACTTGGAGACCTCTTGAAATATTTCACTGTATTCCTTAGGTCACTTATGAGACCTTCTATTTGGTCTAGACCATCATTAACAACCAAATTGACTATGTGGGCAGCACAACGAACATGGAAATATTTGGGATCAAACTGACCATTCTTTCTAGCAACTAGCTTGGACGACAAATTTGTAGTAGCAGTATCATTATTTGAAGCATTATCAAGGGTGAGTGTCATAACCTTATCTTCTATTTTCCATTCCACCAAGCACTAAAAAACAGCATGAGCTATCACTAAACCAGTGTGGGGAGGATCCAACTCAACAAAGTTCAGAACACGGCATTGCAAAACCCAATCACTATCTATGTAATGTGCCACCAAACACATGTACTGAACATTTTGATTGGATGTCCACAAATCGGTAGTCAAACTTATTGATTCAGCCTCTCTAACACTCTTCTTTAGCTGCTCTTTCTCAAATTCATAAACTTTCATGCATTCATTTTTAATAGTCTTCCTACCAATAGATTCATAGTTGCTATTCATCCACTTCATGAAGATATTAAACCATTTATGCTCTACCATCCTAAACGAATACTCATGGACAATTATCATCTTTGCAATCAACTTTCTAGTATGCTCATGGTCATATTCAGTAGGATTAACAACAACACAACCATCATCTGCAACAATGGTGAGTGTACCTTGAGCAAGTTGTTGTTTAGCCTTAGCAAGCTTGTTCTGAAACTGTGTGCAGCAGGCAAGGTGGCGGTTCAGCTGTGAAGTTGCTCCCCCTGAATGGTATACATAACTCTTATGACAAAATCTGCACTTAGCCTTTGTCACCATAACACCGATCTCCTTCGCAGATTGAACTTTTATCTCCTTCAAATACTTCCAACAGCCAGCCCTCTTTCCTTGCTTTACCTTGGTCTTAGAAGGAGATAAATGAATACCAGCCCCAGCCTTCAATTTCTTCCGCCCTCTAGTTGCCTTTGATGGATTTGACGGCACGCTTACATCATCTCCATCCTCCTCCTGACTTTCATCATCATCTGACGGAACGCTTACAGATATAGCAGTAGCAGCATTCATGTCAAAGTTCCTCCGTCGTCCTCCTCCACCGCCTCCGCCAAAGGATCGATGTGCTGCAACACAGATTACATACAGGTCAAAATCAATTTTGCTGCACAACTGGCCTACAGACTACAGTCTACAGATGACAGATCACACGAACCACACACATTGTAGGCCACATCCTAATTCCTACAGATGAGATCAAAGCATCAAGAAAAATAAAGTATAAATAAGTACTTGGATTTGGAGGGATACATCGTACATACTGTGTCCGTGTCTACTGATATGGAGGCTGATGGAGTAGTGGACTTCGCGGCTGCAGATCCTCGACCTCGACCGCGGCCACCGCGATTGCCTAACGAGGACGGCAACTTCTTGCGTTTGCTCCTCTCGATTCAAGACTTGCCGCCACCGGAGAAAGCATCCTTGGAACCTCTTCCTCATCCTCCATGACCAGCTCGAGATGGGAAGGGGAGAAGGAGATGTCGGCGAGCTGGACCGCTGCGCATGGTGGACTGGTGGCGAGCTGGACTGCTGCAAGTGCTGTGCGTGCCGCGCCGTGCGCTTGCGGTGCCTCAGGGGGGGGGGGGGGGGGGGGGGGGGGGAATAGCTGAGCGTGCCGTGCGCTTGCGGTGCCTCGGGAGGGGAAGGGGAAGAGCCGAGCGTGCGTTTGCGGCGGATGGGGAAGCCTGGGGTTGGCTGGGGGTTAGGAGTTGGGGAGCTAGGGTTTACCTTATTGGGCCAATAGGCCAAACGATAAAAGGGCCAGTTCATGTTCCTGAGATCTAATTTGCTTTGGCTCGTTACGGCTCGCGAGCTGGCTCGTTAATTAACCAAGCTGTAACGAGCTGGCTCGTTAATAGACACGTCGTTGCAAATTTCTACCCTCCTTGGTTTCAATGCAACAATCAGCACACCGCACAATCAAGTGGTTTTCGTAACAAAAAAATACAGCAGGTGGTTGTTTTTTTGCAACAAAGTGGGGTGGGGTCTCAATCGAAATGGGACATTGGGTGATTTTGCATTTTCCCTAAAATATTGATACCGTGTTTACAACATGTTCTTGAGTATATAACTATATACCATTTCAACGCTCAACAAAAACAATAAAGAGGCAATTCTCACATCACCTTTGGTTGTGCCTATCTCTTCTGAAATCTAAACAATATTTATTTGGCATAGGTGTGTACCCCGGCTGCACCTTGGACTGAAAGTTTCTTCTATTAAGTTTCTTAGGAGTTTCCGTAGAGAAAAATTGTCCCGCAAGTTCAACATTGAGGCTGGTCTTATTGTTCTACAGGTATATCTTCTATTTGATTATTTTGTACAATCATATTTTAGTGCTAATTGAACCACAGGTATCAGAAGGGTCTGCTGCTGAAAAAATTGGAATCAGAAATGGTGATGTCATCGAGTCATTGAATGGAAAATGTATTCCTACCGTTGTTGAGGTACGGTGTACTGCAGATGTGTTGTGTTCCTTCAAGTGAAGTAGAAAGAATCTGCAATTCATTCATATCCAATTTTTTTGGAACTCATATGCTAGTCACCATGTTTATGCTCGTGATATTTTTATTTGCTCCAATTTTCAGCTTGAGATCATGCTATTGCGTACATGTGAGGATTGTCTTGATAAAGGAGGTGTCCTTGGTTCAAATGTCGATCTTACGGTGAGTTTAGTTTTTCATTTGCAATTTACTTTGTTTCTTCTGTTTGTCCCTAACTAGCAAACATTTTTTTATAAGACAAGGGTGAAGTGTGCAAGTAAATAGAAAGTAAACGAATTGGACTGGTTTCATAACTTATTTCCTACTCATATTGAATAATCTTGTTCTAGATGAGATTAATCGTTGGCACTAATAAATGTGTTTTACCTTTGTAGGTTGGTTTGTTCCAGATGCGCAAACAAAAACGTTGCACTAAAATGCTGACGTTAAATGTATCTGATGACATGGAGGTCATTGCAGAACGTGTGCATCCCTTCCTTTCAACCCTATCAAATTTGCTTGTTGCTGGATTGCAAAAATGTTATTTTCCTTGTGTACTGCCTTCTCTGCAATTGAATTTTGCAGCTGTTCTTGCAATGTTAGTTAGACATAGCGCATGTTTAGTTCCAACCCCAAATTCCCAAAAAGTGCTACAGTACCCATCACATCGAATCTTGCAATATGTGCATGGAGCATTAAATGTAGACGAAAAAAAACTAATTGCACAGTTTGGTTGGAAATTACGAGATGAACGTTTTGAGCCTAATTAGTCCATGATTGAACATTAATTGCCAAATAAAAACGAAAGTGCTACAGTAGCCAAAATTCCCAAATTCACTAAACTAAACACGCCGATACTCTTTTGGACACTCCAACCTGCGACCTTCCTTTTTCTTTGGGGGGGGGGGGGGGGGGGGGGGTAATCCCTCCAACATATTAATTAGTAATATATGACAACTATTTGAAATTTTAGATGTTAATGATCAAAGTTAGAAAAAAATGACTTGCGACGAGGTCAAAGTGAACTATAATTTGAGATGGTGGGTGTAGTAGCATTGTCATCCTTTCTAGTCCTTGCTAGAGCACTTGCTGCTTCTTTCGTACCTGGCTCACTAGTGCCACATTTGTACACAGTTCACTTATAGACAGTTCAAGGATAGGACAACTCAGCTAAATAGCTGAGCAAAATCTGATTTTAGAACATTGGGATGTAAATGGTTTTGACGTGGCTAAAGACAGTTTGGGGTTCATGCTGATGCCCCTTATTACTAAGAATTAGTTTTAACAAAAATAGGTACTATGTTCTCAATGTTGTAGATGATAACTACATATCTATTTGCCTCCAACATTTATGCTAAGCAGCTTTTGTTATCTAATAACACCGATCTTTCTATTGTGTAGGTAAGTACCCTGTCTCTGCAGCACTAAGAAACTCGGTTGATATGAGCTCACGTAAGTCAGTTGATATACCCAATGAATTGTGAATGAGCTTAAGTCATGTCTGGGAAATCTAGTAGAAGGGCTATATTGAGCACGCATGAACTGATAGTAATATGAATCCTTTAATTTTGACTTCCAGGACAGGAGACATGTCAAGCTGACAAGTGACAGGGAGACAGGGAACTTAGGAATGAAGTCTAGCTTGCTTTGAGCATGTATGGCACATAGGCTTTCTTGCAACAGTGTGATAATCGGTTGGTTCAGTTATGACAAGTGTAGACTCCTTATGTATTAGGCCTCGGAACCACTCATCATGCAGTTTCGTTGGACGTGGCGACCTGATGCTAATGTCAGATGACTGCACTGGGCATATGGTACTTGGATGTATAATCCTGTAATTTTGGATTGGGTGCGAACCACTGATCATGGTCATGGAGTTTCGTTGTTCGTGGTGACCTGATGCTAATGCCAGATGACTGCACTGGGCATGCAGTACTTGATGTATAATCCTGTAATTTTGGATTGGGGATGTATTACTTCACACGCTAAGGGCGTTCGTTTTAGTCTCAATCCAAGTGGATTGAAGGGGATTGAGAGGGATTTGATCCTAATCTCTCTCAATCCCCTTTGATCCACTTGGATTGGGGATGATACGAACAAGCCCAAAAAGTTTTCTAAATTAAATTGAGTTATCAAAAATCTAGCTGTAAACTATTGGTTATTGGAGTTCATAAAAATGTTTTGCTTCTATATGAGATATAGAAGAAACGTGCTGTTGCTTTCGCCTTTAGAGAAATCCCTCTACTATGCAAACCGGGGAAAACCGGAGTGGTTCTGACACGTCAGCTGCTAAAATTGATGTATGAGATGAATGTTAAAAAAACATTTTTTTTACACCTCATGAGACCACAAGCCAGAGGAATTTGAAGGATTCCTCTCTAAAATCAAGGTGACATCATGCCAGCTACCAAGCTCACGGGTGATGGCAGCAGTGGCAGAGAGACAAGTAACCTGTGCGAGTATGAGAACTGAAGGAGATCGGTTGATGGTGTTCTAGTGGTAGACTGGTGGTGTGCTCTATTGACAGACACTCCAAAAAAAAAATGTCCCACAGGATAGTCCGTTGATGAGGGTTCATATTTTTTTTGTTCGTATGAATTCACCTCTGCAACAGAGTCTAAGGCCCCGTGCAGCTCTGGGTGGCTCCGGCTCCTCTCATTCCCTGTAGCATCAATGTTTGCACTGTAGCAAGAAGCCATTTCGCTTCCCGGGAAGAAAAATGAACTAGAAAAAGAAGGAGCCGGAGAAACCACGGTTTGCAGCTTCACTAGTTTCATGCTACACTATCATTATAGTGTTGTACCGTGGAGGAGCCGAAGCTGCAAGGAGCTGTGCCAAACCGCCCCTAAAACCCAGTTGATTCACCTACGTTTCGTCTAAACAGACTTTTACTAACAGAGTAACAGGCGTGAAGCACCAGAAAACTTTGGTCCTGATATTCATACACTACCAGATAAATGAGTCACACAGGGTTCTGTCCAACAAAGTTAACATAAAATCTTTGTAAATCAAATTTGCGGTTTTTAACCCAGCAAAAAAAAATTCGGGAGATGAATACGGGCCATGTAATAGCAGCACCTGGCCATTGATGCAGTGTACAAGTGTGGAACTTTTCTTTGTTTGGAAAGTTTCTACCAGTTATGTTAGGATGATCAAATCCGTGTGAACACGAGTATATTAATTGGCATGCGTCATGAGGTTTAAACCGATGCTCCAAACAAGTTTACCAGTTATGTTAGGATGATCAAATCCGTGTGAACACGAGTATATTAATTGGCATGCGTCATGAGGTTTAAACCGATGCTCCAAACAAGTTATCTACCACCATAAAATGGGTACAATTTTTTTTTTTGTACAAAAGTACCCAACAAAACCCTCTCAACTCTCATCTCATCCATGATTTTACAGCACGTTTGGTTTACGGCATCGACCAGTCTTAGAATGATTCGAACCTATGTCCGAACCTACATCGTCGTTTGGTTTAAGTTATGGCATGAGCTCATCCGTCTCCATGTAGCCATAGTCACAAGCAGTGGCGGATCCAAAGGGGGGGCTGGCCCTAATGGCTTGATTTCAAGCATAATTACTGTAGCAAAAGCTTGATTTCACCATTAAATCTTCATGCAAATTAACATCTCCATTGTTTTAGCCCCCCCTTATCCCGCATCGTGCATCCGCCACTGGTCACAAGCTAACAAGGGGAGCCAGTTGGTTCCGCAGAAATTTACCAGATGGACTCATGCGGAACCGACCCACGCTGAATGAAACCAACCGGTAAACCAAACACGTCGTTACATCTCCGTGCCGTCCTGTGCCATATTCTGCAGATCCTCCTCGGTCAACAGCGTCTTCTTGCCACCGCTTCCCATAGTCTTGTCGTGTGGAAACTGTTGCAGAGCAAGTGTTACTATGACAAGCAACAGAGCAGGTTTGGTACTTTGGTCAATGCTGGTGATAAAGAGAGACGAAAATGCTAACAATTTGATACAATGTTCAATATATAGCAACAGTGCCATTGAAGTTTTCCTAGGAAAATTCTTGATGTAAGGGGAAAGGAATCTTGTTAGTTGCGAACACCGAGCCTGGTACTATAGCTTCTGGATGATAATAAAATTGGCATCAGACTGCTTCATCAGGTTTTTGGTCTGTAAATCACAAGTGTGTGATCTCTGTCAGTCTTTGGCTCGGTAATCAAAAATTACTGTTTCATCTTTAATTTGTAAAACTCTACTTCTGCTTAATGAAAACCGTGCCTATGGCACGTTCGAGAAAAAAAATAATGCAAATCGCAATAGCCCAAAGCAACAGAAGCTTCAAGGATAATTTTGTAAAACATACCTCACGAGCTATATGGACTATGGAGAGCCATATCAGTGCTCAGATTTAGGTGAGCATCATGCAAATGCGACAGTATCCACCCAGGCAACTTAGACCGTTTATCATGCTGGCTATATCTGTAAGCAAGAAAATAATTTACCAGAGGTAGAATTTCACATAAAACATTAACACAGCAGGGAAATGAGCACAACAAACGGCATTATGTGTCATGGAAGTATGGATGCAATTTTGCTGGAATTCAGATATAAAAATAAATAAAACCAAGCTGTCCACTTATGGTCCATAAGACCCAAAATAAAGGGAGTATGATATGCATAAAGGTCCATAACATGTAAGTATCAAGCCAAGCAATGGTTATGAAGAGAAAATTGTTGGTGAAAAAATAGTGAACAAATGCACACTGTTTAGTTGGAAAGTTCACATTCATGCATAATTTAATACTTCATAAGCATGTCACCTCTTGTTGATATTTTAATAGATGTTTAAAATAAAGCAGTGGTTTCCAGATGTAACAGTGTGTGGTTGTTCTCTCTCTCACAAAACACTGCATACAGCAGCAGCCAGCTGGCTTTCAGTTGAAGCGAACAGGCTAGTATCATCATCCCATAATCAGCTTTGGAGCGAATAACACGGGCAACACATTGGAGCGAATAACACAGCCAACACATTGGGCCGCTTGCCTCTGACATTAATGAGATTTCAAATTTATTTCAAGAAATTTTGATAGAAATATCTCGACAACATAGGATAAGAGGTGTCAATCAAAAGGAGTTATTTTTCCTGAAAGTAATAATGTTATTACCAAAGCATCAAATGTTAGGAAGTCACCCTCTATCTGAAAAGTTTCCCGGAGGTACTCCAACCTAGCAAGCAATATCCTGCAAATCGTATACAGACAAACAAAGGCAACTATTACGAAATCATTAAGCCACCGCAAATTGCAACTGTGTACATGCATCAAACTACTTATACATACAAAGTAACTATAACTTGGCACCAAAATCAAGGCGTAGAGAGGATTGAAGCTAAATGTGAACAGAACTCACCGGCTCAGTGTGTAGAACACCAAACATGATAACTAATCTGCCATAAAAAGGGCGTACCCAGTGCAGAGAGCTCCCGCTCTGTACGGAGTCTGGGGAAGGGTGTTAGTGGCAAGCCTTATTCTTGCCTGTGCAATGCGAGAAGACCACGACTCGAACCTGGGACCTTCCGGTCACATGCGGTAAGACTCTACCGCTTGCACCAGGCCTGCCCTTCATAACTAATCTGCCATAGTGCCGATCAAAATCAATACCTTCAGCAACTTTGCCCCTGCATTAGTTAGCTGTTAGAAATGTTATAACTGTTGAATCACTAGGATCATAGATCTAGCCGGGTGCAGTAGTTCTATTCGAGATATGATAGACGTTGTACATCCTAATGCTTGTAAAACTAGAGAGACAGAGAGGGAAGGGGGAAAGTGTTGAACCTGACACCGCAGAGGGGGAGGGTTCAGCGGATGCCATCAGGTTCGTTGGTGTAGTCTGCGCACGGGCAGTGACGGTTGGTGAAGAGGGCGATGAAGACGTCGTCGTCGATGGAGCGGGTGGCGCGGCTGGTGGCTTCCCGTCACTGGCTGCGCCCCTCTCTGATCGGATTAGGGTTTAGGTGTCGGTGGGGAGCTCAGCTCAGGTCAACCTCGTGATAAGAGCCGCCGGCCCCCACCTCTTTTTATAGCACAGGGTGACAGGGCCCCTCCAGCCATGGTGGGCTGGGCGCCCCCGATCAGGGCGCGAATCAAAAGTCCAACTGGGCCGTTGGGTTCAGTTAGGTTAGAGATCAATCTAACAATCTCTCCCTTGATCTCTTTCTATCTTTCACTTTTATATCATTTACTTTTGTTCATTCCATTACAGATTAGCGTATAGAGCATGTCTCATCATCACGGTCCATTGTCGATAGACTTAACAGCTACAACACACTACTCTGTTCTGAAATAGTTACTTATCTTTAGGCCTTCTTTTGTCTAGGAATTATAGGCTTTCCTTTAAACCCATACCGGCTACATGTTCTCTGAACACGTTGGGTGGTAAGCCTTTTGTAAGCGGATCCGCGAGCATCCTTTCGGTACTTATATGCTCAAGACTTATAATCTAATCCCAGACTTTATCTTTCACAATATAATACTTTATGTCAATGTGTTTGGCAGCACCACTTGACTTATTGTTGTGAGCATATTGTACTGCCGAATTATTATCGCAGTATAACTTAAGTGGTCTATAGATGTCGTCAACCACCTTCAAACCGGGTATGACCTTCTTTAGCCAGTTCACCTGCCCCGTTGCCTCATAACATGCTACAAACTCAGCATACATTATGGACGATGTAGTGACGGTTTGCTTTGAGCTTTTCCATGAAATAGCTCCTCCTACGAGAGTGAATACATATCCAGACGTGGATTTTCTATCATCTCTCGTGTAATCAGAATATGAACATCTCACTATATGGAGTGAATCAGATCTTCTATACATCATCATGAGGCCTTTCATTCCTTGCAAATAACACAAGCCTTTCTTTACTAATTTCTAGTATTCTGTTCCTGGATTGCTCTGAAATCTACCAAGTAACCCGGTAACAAATGCCAAGTCAGGGCGCATGCATACTTGAGCATATTGCAAGCTTCCGATAGCTGAAGCATATGGAACCGCTTTCATTTGATCGATCTCATATTGGTTCCTGGGGCATTGAAAATCCCCATAGCTATCGCCCTTGACTATAGGAGCAGGTGAGGGACTACATTTGTGCATACTGAATTTCTTTAAGATCTTTTCTATGTATGCCTTTTGTGACAGTCTTAATACCTATTTACTTCTATCTCGGTGAATCTTGATCCCTAGAACGAACGAAGCTTCACCAAGATCTTTCATATCAAATTTTGAGGACAAAAACTTCTTTGTCTCCAGTAGTAGACTGACATCACTACTAGCAAGTAAGATATCATCCACATACAGGACAAGGAAGATAAACTTCCCATTCTTAAACTTTGTATAGACACAATTGTCCTTTACATTCTCTTTAAACCCAAAATTCCTTATTGTCTCATCAAACTTCAAGTACCACTGTCTTGAAGCTTGTTTTAATCCATAAATGGATTTCTTTAGGTGGCATCACATTCGTTCTTTTCCTTCCATGACAAAACCTTTTGGTTGTGCCATGTAAACACTTGCCTCCAAGTCCCCATTGAGAAATGCCGTCTTTACATCCATCTGATGTAATTCTAAATCATAATATGCCACTAATGCCATTATGATTCTGAAGGAATCCTTACATGAGACTGGAGAAAAGGTCTCATTGTAATCAATCCCTTCTCTTTGCGTAAAGCCTTTTGCCACAAGTCATGCTTTATATCTCTCTATATTCCCTTGAGAGTCAAGTTTTGTTTTTAGACCCATTTACAGCCTACTGTTTTGGCTCCTTTAGGAATTATCTCCAAATCCCAAACTTTATTGGCATTCATAGATTTCATTTCATCTTCCATGGCCTCAAGCCACTTTGATGAATGATCACTTCTCATGGCTTCTTCAAATGAGGTGGGATCATCCTCCATTTGAAATTCCTCAGTGTTGTACACTTCATAATCAACAGGAATAACTGATTTCTAACTCTTTGAGACCTTCTAGGGGCCTCCACATTTGACACATCTTCTGTTTGAGGCTGTTGTTGCTCCCCCTCATTTGTGGCAATAGGTTCTATAGGATCCTAAAGAACAGGTTCCTCATCATCATTCATTGTTGCCATAGGCGGAATAACAACAGGTGCTGGCACCACAATATCTTGCACTGTCGGTGCAGCGACAGCAGGTAGTGAGAAAAATGGCTCAAGAATCATTGGAGTGGGTGCATACACCCGCTTCTCTTCAAGGTCAATTTCTTGAGCTACCATGCTCCCCTCATCATTTCATCCTCTAGGAAGACAACGTGTCTCATTTCCACAAACTTTGTATGTCTATCTGGACAGTAGAAACGAAAACCTTTTGACTTTTCTAGGTAGCCAATGAAATGGCAACTCACTGTTTTGGGATCTAGCTTCCCAATGTTTGGGTTAAATACTTTAGCCTTAGCATGGCTCCCCCACACTCGCAAGTGGTTTAGTGAGGGTACTCTTCCTGTCCACAACTCATACGGTGTTTTGGGCACCGACTTACTTGGTACTCTATTGAGAATATGAATGGCGGTTTTTAACACCTCCATCTATAGGCTCAACGGTAAGGTGGAGTAACTTATCATACTGCGCACCATATCCATCAGGGTACAATTGTACCTTTCAGCTACTCCATTCTACTGAGGTTCGTCCGGTGTAGAATATTGGGCTACTATGCCATTCTCCTGTAAGACCCTTGCAAAAGGTCCAGGAACTTGGCCATATGGGGTATGCCGACCGTAGTACTCCCCCCCACGGTCGGACCTGACTATCTTAATCTTTAAATTGTGTTGGTTTTCAACTTCTGCCTTAAATATCTTAAATTTATCCAATACTTCTGTTCTTTCTTTGATTGGATAAATATAGCCATAATAGGAGTAATCATCTATGAATGTTATGAATGAATCATAACCATCCACACTCTTTACAGGAAACAGACCACAGATGTCTGTGTGAATAATCTATAGAATTCCTGCTCTTCGTTTGGCATCTTTCTTAATTTTCTTTACATACTTTCCTTTAATGCATTCTCTGCATTGTTCTAAATCTGAGAGCTCTAATAGAGGAAGAATATCATTCTTAACTAGTCTTTCTATTCTCCCCCTCGAAATATGGCCTAAACGATAGTGCCATAATTTCGACAATGCATCGTGAGCTCTCTTTCGTTTTCTGTTTACATCTGCAAACGAGGATACATTCACATTGTCGCATGCAACGTTCCCATCATCGCATACAACATTCACATCATCACGTAGTGATAACAAATAAAGCTCATTTTGTAAGATAGCAAGACCAACACATGCATTATTAAATGTTATCTTACATTTGCCATTTCCAAAATGGCAATCATATCCATCATTGTCCAAACATGAAACACTAATCAAGTTCCTCTGTAACGAGGGAACATAAAGAACATCTCTAAGTATAAGTTTGAAACCATCAGCAAGCTCTAGAGAAAGATCGCCAACGGCTTCAACTTCTGCTCGGACTCCATATGCGACTTTAACGTGTCTTTCGCTTCTTTGTGTAGTCCTCGTCGAACGGAATCCCTGTAAAGAATTAGCAACATGAACAGTTGCACCTAAGTCAATCCACCAAGTAGATTTCGAATACTGTACATACATGGATTCATTTATGAACGTAATAATGTTCTCAGCTTTCTTTGCCATGATCATCTTTAAGTAATCGGGACAATCTTTCTTATAATGTCCCGTCTTCTTACAATAGAGACACTGGTCTTTCTCTACTGTGAACTTGTTCTGCTGAGGCTGATGCAGCATGGGGCCCTTTCCCTTTGACTTTGAGGAGAAGTTAGCATTAGGATTCTTTTTCTTATTGTCTTTCAAATAATTGATAGAGCCACCATTGATAGCTTTCATTCTCTCCTCCTCTTGCACACACATAGCCATGAGCCTCTCCATGTCCCACTTCTCGGGCTGTATGTTGTAGTTGACAACAAAAGTGTCAAACTCTTTTGGCAAGGAAGCAAAAATCAGATGGATAAGGAACTCATCCTTGAGAGCCAGATCCATTGGTTTTAGCTTGGATGCCAAATTGCTCATCCTTAGTATGTGCTCTCTAATGCCACCTGTCGGGTTCGTAAACCCAGAGTCCCTCAGGGACCGGCTTCCACGCCAAGGCTTGACCCAAGAGTCCAAAAACAAAAAGGCAAAAGGGCGGCCCAGCCATCGACCAGAAGGTCTGGCCCAAGAAGAACGACGCCCGCTCATCAACTACTTTGGCCCACCTATCCGACTAGAGAGCTCACTTCGGGCTCCGGCCACCTTCGGACAGCCTCTCCGATCGAAAGGCCTGCCCCGAGCCCTATTTCTGACTCTAACCCCATGTCTCTCTGACCAGGGTACGTGAGAACCCCGCTCGCCGCTCTTCTCCGACTGGCGCAACCGAAGCCGACTGGGGCCATCCGACCGGGGACGTCCGCTCGAAAGGGACCAGGGATGAACGGAGAAAGCAACACATGAGTCAAACCATGGTACAGGGACCATACCCTGTGCACCTATGGGAACAGTGCTCCACAACCGTCCAGACACAAACAGTATTGTAGGCGCCGACATTTATCCCTACAGTATTGTAGGCACCATTGAACTCCCGTATGGCAAAAAGCCCCTCACATGCCTCTGGGCATCAATAGTGTTGTGGGCATCGGTATTCACCATACCTGATAAACGTGGTGAGACTCCTCACATGCCTTTGGGCAAGCAGTATTTTGTAGGTACCGACATCAACCCTTCCTGAAAAAGACAACGTAACCTCCCACGTGCACCTAACATTCTACAGTGACATCAACAGTGTTGTGGGCGCCTACCATTATCCTATCCTCATTAGCGTGGGCAACAAGGCTTAAAGGCATCTGTACCCTCTCCCTCTCACCTGTAAAGCCATCCCCTTTATCTATAAAAGGGGATGCACTCCCTCCAACGGAGGGAGACCGATTCATTCAAGCTCAGTTTCCTTAGATTCATTAGTCCAATAGCTCACAACCACAGAACTGCCAGGTTCGGACCTCAAGCACGTGCTTGAACACTTAGCTCATAGCTTAGTTCCAATCGCTCTCGACCCTTCCGATTGAAGCCAACCGGGCCTCTTGTACACCCCATCTTTCTCCTTCTCGTTTGTAACCCCACTGTAGACTTCGAGCTCCTAGGCTCAGGAATAAAGTCATCGACCGACCCTGACTAGACGTAGGGCACGTTGCCCGAACCAGTATAAATCCTGTGTCATTGAGTGCTAGGCCACCTCCAATCACAACGTACAACAAAACTACAAATATTCACTAGTTGGTCACTTTCTGTACCGACAATTGGCGTCGTCCATGGGGAAGACGTTGTACGTTCAACACTTTTTGGTCATCCGATGGCCCATTTTTCCGCCACCCCCGCCGTGGTGGGCTCAAGCGATACGATTCATTTCGGCTTGCTGGATTTTCCTGCACTCTCACCCGCTGGGATGCGGGCTCCTCTAGTCTTCGAGCCATCCCAGGCCTTCCTCTTTGGAAGCTTGGACTTCATCACCAACCAGCTCAGCGTACTACACCTCCGCAAGGAGGCTCGCGACCCAGCACCCATTGGAGGGACGTCCTCCATCGACTCCGGGACGCGCAACTTCAATAACACGGCATCTGCGCTTCATTTTGAGCAAACTCTCTGCTCAAACCCCGCTGTGAGTAATATACATGTTGTTATTTACTTACTACATTCTATCTTCTGCCAAATACCCGGAGGGCTGCCGTTGTCCCCACCACGGTCACCGTACGGCCGGTTCCCCTACGGCCTCATGTCTCCTGCGGACGCATACGCCTGGGGGCTCCAAAAGATTATGGCACCGCCCCCTCTCACGTCTGAGTTCGTGGGAATGGCGAGCTATGCTCCCACCTATTTCCTCAACATCATGGATGACGACATCGGGAGTGATGGCTCCAGCATCGGTGACATGGCACCGAGCCACCGTCCGTCTCGCGAGTGCGCTATGGCGGACGCTCCGAAACAGCCGCCAGGGGTGATGGAATCCTCATGGACTCACGCCCCCCGAGCCCTCATGCAGGAACCCCCGAGCTCACATTTGAGCATGGGGAAGGACTACGACAACAGTGGTCGCATCAGCCACCAACAGCACCAGCACGCTCTGCGCACCACACTACGCCCCATGCGCGAAGACCGGCGAGCGACACCCGGGGCCGTGCCCATCAGGTCCAGCACAACTCCACGGGTAGGGGGACTGAGCCCCCGCAGTTCGCTTGGGCTAGTCAGAACATTGTCGCCGCGACAATGCTCCTACACGGCCTGTCCGAGCCAAACGACCCTCACGAACAGGCGATCCACCGGAACCTCCGGGCACTGGTGGAGACCACCGCCGTTTAACAAGCGGAGTGCTCCATATCGCGACACTGACTCGTGACCTCACTCCCCATCAGGGGAGGAGGGAGTCAGCAGATGTGTCACCCCGCTTGATCACCGCCACAACCACCGAGTGCGGCACAGGAAGCCGCAATGGCACCTCACCTCAACTTGACGACCGCTCCGTGCCGACCGCCTGTCTACACGCACCTCGGGCCGAACTGAGACACACGCAGTGTCGACCGGAGTCCTAGCCCTGATAGCCTAGGACCACGGACCTTTGTCCAACACCTCCAGCAAGCGCCGTTCTCACCGCGCTTCGATGGAGGCCACGGCAAAGGTAAGCGCCAGGATCAAGACGAGGGCCCCTCCACTCAGAGGGGAAAAAGAACAGAAAGGATCACCACCGACTGGCCAACTCCGCGCCGGTCGCCGCGACGGATCACGCGGGCACTCAGCCCCAGCAAGACCCTCCGGGCCAATTTCATGAGCTCATGGAGAGCCCGTGCACCAACCACGACTATCCCGTCAAACATCTCTACAAGGACTGCCAGCTCCTCAAGCGCCTGCTGAGGTAGACCAACAGGCCAAGGAAAGAAAAAGGCAAAGAGGCAGCAACTGAAGAAGGGGGCACAGCGGGCAAGGATCCAGACGACTGAAGGACGAAGTGATCCGACCGGACACCTACCGACTGAAGGAGAACAATGACGACGCTCTCTCCGAGCATCTTGGAACAGCTATGTCATTTTTTCTTCCCCTAAGTTTCAGTCTTACCGTTATTTACTTAGCGTACGCTCCTGTAAGAATGCCCTGACCCGAACACTTTTCGGCTCGAGGTGCTCGGGGGCTCCACTAGGGGGCACTACTACCTCTCTATTTTGTTTACTAACATATGGAAAAATTCCTTCCTACCCTAACAAAGGGGTAGTTCATTCCTTTAATTTACCTTGCGTAGCTTTGCTTTAAAATTTTTGACTGATCGCACCCTGCTCTTTCCTACGGTTACGAACAGATGAGCCTCGTGGGCCATGCCTCGGGCTCACAAGGTCACAGCCTACGGAACAAATGGGCAGGTATGAGAAAGAAAGAAATAAAAAACAAAATTATGCTAAGGGAAAGCTAAGGAACGAAAGGGAACAAGCTTCCCCAAACGGAGTGACTCCATCACAGAAAACAAAATACCATTATAACCGTTAAGCACACAGAAATGTTTACACGAGGGCTCCCCTACAAACTTAAACTTTTTTACATTCACTAAACTACTTATATCCTACAAGCTATTGAACCGGCCTGGCGGCATCTGCTGGCGGCGTGACCGATGAAGACGCAGGCTGCTCACTCCCCGACAGCACAATGTTTGGCTTGATCGGAGACGAGGCGATGTTCCCCCCTGAACCAGGCTCCGTGCTATCCACAGGCTCGGAGGCATCCTCCCCACGCATGCTTTAGGCCATGTCTTCATGGCGAACGTCCATCACCCACTCGGTAGAGACTTGCTCCAACACCGACCGCGCGTGCGACAGCAAGCTCTCCCTAATCGATTGGATGTCCGCCATGCTTAGGCCTTCAGCATACCCGCTGCAGATAATGGCAAAGTCCAGATTCGGGTGGTGCATCGCCATCGAGGTCAGCACCACCGATGCTCCATAAAACAGCTCGCTCCTGACAAGGTCCTTGACTGTGTCTAGGACCTCCAGCAGTTGGACAGCAGGCGCACTAGTGCTTGGCGCCGACCCAAAGACTTCCGAGACGATGAGCTAGGCAATGTTGCAGATCTGGTCAAGATCCCCCTCGAGAGCATGTCGCTCTTCATGGGACTTGGCCAGCTCCTCGACCTTCCAGTCGAAGTTCACCTTGGTTGTCTCCAGGTCCCGCTCCAGCACCTTCACCGTTTCACCCAGCTCTGCAAGAAGGGCGACAAGCTCAGAAATAGGCTGAGGAAACCAACGCAATGACAAACAAAAAAAGAGGAGGTATGTACCAGTGCGTGAGTTCTCAAGGGTGGAGAACTCCTCCGCCTGACGAGTCACCTACGCGCGTAGCTGGGCGTCCGCCTCCTCCATCTCCATCACTCAGCCCCAAAGCGCGAGCACCTCCTGGTCCGCCTTCAACCAGACCCTCTGCTCCTGCTCCAAAGCCTTCCGTGCCAACTCTAGGGTGGCCTGTTTCGATGCCAAAGCGCTCCGCTCTGGCTCAAGGGCTGCCAAGGCCTCCTGAATCACCGCCTCAGTGCTCGCTAGGGATGCCCGCAACCCCGCCTCAGCCTCTGCCTGGCGGGCCTTGACTACCTCGAGCCCTTGCTCGGCGGCAGTCGCCCGCTCCACTGCACACTGCCCCTCTAGCCATGCCATGGCCACCTTGGCTGCCCGGTCCTGGGACTCGCGGCGAGCGGACTCCGCCCGATGCTCGAGCTCAGCCATTCAGGCATGTTCTATCCGGAGGAAGCGAGACTTGCGGGACGACATGTCTTTTAGACTCTACAAAAAATAGGCGCCCTAAAGCAACCAACAAAAGGTTCAAAAGTCAAGAGCAAAGTACGGGAAACTCACCGCCACGGCAAGCTATAGGTCAACCTCAACCAACTGCCGAGCAAACTTAGCCTGCTTCTGGGCATTTTCAAGCTTCTCGGACAGCTTGGTGAGCTCGGACACCGCTTCGTGCCCTTGCCCCCTGAGGATGTCCTAGAGCTAACGCTTCCAGGAGTCCTAGAGGATGAACCGCGCCTTCGCTGGGTCCTCAGGGAAGACCCACTTTAGGTCACCCTCCGGTAGCCCACTGGAGGGCCCAACCTCTGAGTGGACCACCGTCGGGTCCCGCGGCGACACCGGTGTCTCCACCGTGATTTCCGCCTCGTCGTCAGACGGGATGTCCACCACCTCATTCATATGGAACGCCGCTAGACGTCCCAACTCTATCCCGGCCGCACTTCCATCCGGCGCCTCCGGCTTCGACGACAAGGGTGAGCCATGCGGCCGTCCACCCGACGAGATAGGGAGCTCGTCCCCCCTCATCTCTTCCACTATGATCGGTGGAGGAGGGGCCGCAAGGGTTACCTCCGATGCAACCCCCACCAATGGCACCGGGATCACCGCCAACACCAACGCCGCCGCTGCCGCCTTATCAGCAGCCGCCCTAGGGGGCACCACCCCCAGGAGGAAAGGCTTTGCCACTGCCACCCTGCTGCCCCCCTCGCTTGCTGTGACACACTGCAGGGTGGGCCTCCAAGTCTCCTGCTCGGGGGTTGGAGCGACGCTCAGCCCCGACATCCCCCGGCCGCTAATAGAAAGTGCAGGTAAGTCACCCTTCGAAAAAAGCTCAACCAGCAGAATATCAAAAAACAACAGAAAGAAAAACATACCGGGAGGTGAGCGGCACGACTCTAAAAGCAGAGCCCGACATTGATGGGCCTACAGCACGAGGACTGGTCCTAGGCTACGACCCACGCCCCCTCACTTCAGATGGGGGCAGAGTTATCCCGACCGGCTCCTGCCCGGCCTATGGGTCACTATGACCTCTGGCTCAGGACTCCCCGACTAGAGCAGCGAGCGGAGCATCTTCCGACTGCGAGTCGCGCATTGCGCGGGTGCTAGTCTGCTCCTCAGACCACCTAGACTGCTCAACCACACCCGCGGTAGGCAGGGTCTCCTCTGGCTGCAAGACAGGCACTGGCATTGGTCCCATCAATGCATGAGTACCAGTCCGCTCCTCAGACCGCCCAGCCTACTCAGCCACATCCGCCACGGGCATCGACGGAACCGGCGACACCACCGAGGGGCGCGGTCACCGCATCCGCTTCGTCGTCTGTCCACCGATAGTGTCCACGCTCTCCGCACGCTTCCTCGATGTAGGAACCTCTGCACGCCGTGCGGCTTCCTGCTCCTCACCAGCGGATGTCGCCGCAGGGTCGCGACGCTCCGCCGAGGTCGCAACAACCTCCCCACTCTCCTCCTCGTCAGAGAAGACCATGTCATCTAGATCCATAGGATCATCCAACATGAGTTCCGACTCGACGTCGCTCCTACGTTCCCCGGCCCTCGTGCGCCGGGCGATCTCCCGTTTCTTCTCTTCCTTCCGCTGAACCTCCCTGGTTCTCTTCTTCTTCCAGGCGTCTGCCGCCTCCTTCTAGGTGGCATACCAGGCCCTGCCCTATGGTCCCTTAGGAAGGTGCGGCCAGGACTTGTACCTTTCAAGCCCCTACGGATTGGATGACCTAGGATCAAGAAACATCAAAAGCAGAGGAAGAAACACGAACAAAATAAGGGATCATACCAGATTGGACACAACCGAGGCATTGAACAGTATGGGCTTCCCCATGACTGTATCCTTGGACCTCAGCTACAGCACCCGGCTAAGGCGACTAGAGACCTCGTTGTCCGGCAGCTCCTTCGGCGACACATGGTCCGGGTCCGACCAGCCGCCATACATCAACATCGGCTGCGACCTCTCCACCAACGGCACAACCTGACGGCGGAAGAGGGTGTGGAACACCCGCACCCCGTCAAGGCCACGCCTTATGAGCTTCCAGAGCTCCTCCTCGATTACCTCCACCTTGTACCTCTCCGTGCGAGCGCAACCCCATGATCAACTTTTCTCCTTCACTGGCCTCCCACCTATGAACGCCGGAAACGGCGCCTCCACCAAATTCCGGATGTAAAACCACTCCCCATGCCATCCCCGGTTGGAGTCACATGGGGTGTATGCGGGATACGAACCTCCTGCACTCGGCTTCCTCTATAGGTGAACCCCCCCACCGGTGTGGTCTCGGCCGAATTCCCCGCCGTCATAGCTCTCCCGGAGAAGAAAAGCTGGAAGAGATCCACGTGCGGCTCCATCCCGAGGAAAGCCTCGTAGACGGTGATGAAACCAGCGATATGCAGCACCCCAGTCGGATTAAGGTGCTGTAGCTCTAGGCCCCACTTATTGAGGAGCCCACGTAGGAACCAGTGTGCGGGGTATCCTAATCCACGCTCATGAAAGGTAAGGAAAGAAACCACCTCACTGGGACGAGGTTGTGGGGACTCCCCCCTCCCAGGGACCCTCTAGTGCACCACCTCCTGCGGCAGCAAAAACCCCTTTGTAATGAAAGCCTCCAGCACCGACGTCCTCATGGTGGATGACCTCTAGTCCAACATTTCGGTGAGTTCCTCTCTTCTCCCTCGCTCTCTCCCCTTTCTTTCCTAGAAACCTACGTGGCTCTCAGGAACGCTCATGGCAAAAAAAAGGAAGAGAGAAGGCGGCGACAGATGAAGAACAGGCGAAAGAACGGAACGAAAACCCTCTCCCCTCTCCTACTTAAGGAAAAGGGAATGGCAGTTAGGGAAGGACGCGCCGATTGGGAAGGCAGAACGGCGGAGCGAGAAAATCTCTCTCTTTTCCATTTAATGCAGATAAGACGTGCCCTGACCGATGAGACGTGCTCTGCCCAATGGAACGACTCCTGATCAGAAGGGACATGGCCTGGCCATGGCCCACCACTACCGCATGATCAACCACTACCACATGACAGGCATAGGAACTGAAGCGCCACCATATGCAGGGGGCTCCCCGCTTCCCTAGGCCAGACCTAGGGAGACCAAAAACGAAATCTCTGTCGGGAGACCAACCGGCCCCCTGAGTCGATCGAATCACTTAGTATCCACACCGAGACATAGGTAGGAAGTGAAGGGACGCCCCATGTAGACCACGCCGACTCTATCACGAACGATGAGCATGGGTCCCGGTTGGATGTTTCCGACTGAAGCTCTCCGAACCCCGTCACTCTAGTCGTCAAGGTAAACACTGCCAAAACCTCCTCTATTTCTTTATAAATTATTCATACATCCATACGCGCATTCATTCCATACGCCCGTGCCTCCTAGACGATTTGGGCCCTAAACCACCCGGGGGCTCGGGAACTAAGCATCGCATGTGCAGCAAAATACATCAGAATGCTCCGTGTTGCGTCACGAAGCGGCGGTTGCCTCATTTGACATGAGTACCCAACAGAGCCAGAGAAGAAAACCGTAGATGAGCACTGTGCGGCCCTCGCTCGATCTGGCAGACTGGGTCATCTCAACCTTCTTGTTTGATCCTGAACCTCTTGCTAGGCCCACAGAATCTCCATCGAGGGGAGGCCATAAGGCCACCCGGGTCGGTCTTTGAAATGACCTAGGCATCTGCCGGGTTGTAGGTAAAGGAGTAGTGGAATGTCACAAGAGGGCTATACTAACCCCATCATGAATGATGGACCCATATTCTGCTCGATCACACCTGTTAGCGAACTCATCGAGCTAGTCTTCGAGCCCGAGCGATCAGGACAGGCGACAAAACTCAGCCCCTCTAGTTTGTGAGGAACGGAGGATGGGGTAACACACATAACTCGCATCGATCCCTATGAAGGTCCGACATGGCTTGGGGGCTCAAGAGAAACACCAAAGGACGGCAACCTCGAACTCGCCAGATCCACGACTCCGACTCGCCCGGTCCCACGGTGCGCACCGACGCCAGGATCCACGAGCACCGCCTCGTCCGATCTTTAACTAACTAACTACGCTTCGGCTCCATCCAGCTTCACTTCCGACTACGCTCTAAAGAAACCCCAGGACCATGACCCCGAACTCGCGTCAACAGGATCTATGACATCCGGCTACGCTTGGGACCGCAACTTCAAACTCACGTAACGGCTTCACTTCCGACTACGCTCCAAAGAAACCTCGGGACCATGACCCCAAACTCGCATCAACAGGATCTATGACATCCAGCTACGCTTGGGACCGTGACTCTGAACTCACGTAACGGCTTCACTAACTGAAACTAACTACCTCGGCTGACCAGGTTACACCGAGGCCAGGGATCCACGACTCCGACCCGCCTGGTCCCACAGTGCGCACCGACGCCAGGACCCATAGGCTCGGTCTTGTCCGACCCCTAAACTAACGATTTCAAAAAACTATGGCGCGCACCGACGCCAGGGTTTATCCTGAACTAACTTTCTCACCTGATCCCACGGCGCACATCGACGCCAGGATTAGTGAGCCCCCTCACGTCCGAACTGACTTCCTCACCTGATCCACGGCGAGCATCGACGCTAGGGTCAGTAAGTTCTGTCTCAAACCAATCCCCGCGCCTAAAAATGCCTCGACTGCACAACTATGCCTTGGTTAAACAAAAACCGTCTCAAACTAAAAAAAGCACACACGCCCCCTGAAAAAACACCCCCAAACGGTTCTGCCCGAACCGCCCGGGGGCTCAGGGGCTACACCCGCAGGTGCGCTCACACGCACCCACCGAACAACAGAAAACCTCCCTAGCTGAGAACACAGAAAAACCGCCTAGATGGTTCTACCCGAACCGCCCGGGGGCTCAGGGGCTACACCCGTGGGTGCGCTCGCGCGCACCCGCCGGCAAGACAAAAAATCCCCTGAACGATTCTGACCGAATCGCCCAGGGGCTCGGGGGCTCCTATCGGGTTTGTAAACCCGGGGTCCTTCGGGGACCAGCTTCCACGCCAAGGCTCGACCCAAGAGTCCAAAAACAAAAAGGCAAAAGGGTGGCCCAGCCGCCGACCGAAAGGTCTGGCCCAAGAAGAACGACGCCCGCTCGTCAACTACTTCGTCCCACCTATCCGACCGGAGTGCTCACTTCGGGCTCTGGCCACCTCCGGACGGCCTCTTCAATCGGAAGGCCTGCCCCAAACCCTATTTCTGACTCCAACCCCATGTCTCTCCGACCGAGGTACGTGAGAACCCCGCTCGCCGCTCTTCTCTGACTGGCGCAACAGTGTTGTGGGCGCCTACCATTATCCTATCCTCATTAGCGTGGGCAACAAGGCTTAAAGGCATCTGTACCCTCTCCCTCTCACCTGTAAAGCCATCCCCTTTATCTATAAAAGGGGATGCACTCCCTCCAACGGAGGGAGACCGATTCATTCAAGCTCAGTTTCCTTAGATTCATTAGTCCAATAGCTCACAACCACAGAACCGCCAGGTTCAGACCTCAAGCACACGTTTGAACACTTAGCTCATAGCTTAGTTCTAGTCACTCTTGGCCCTTCTAGTCGGAGCCGACCGGGCCTTTTATACACCCCATCTTTCTCCTTCTCTTTTGTAACCCCACTGCAGACTTCGAGCACCTGGGCTCAGGAATAAAGTCAACGACCGACCCCGACTGGATGTAGGGCACATTGCCCGAACCTGTGTCATTGAGTGCTAGGCCACCTCCGATCACAACATACAGCAAAACTATAAATATTCACTAGTTGGTCACTTTCTGTACCGACACCACCATTACCAGAGTACCTCTCTATCACCAGCTACTTTATCAGCTGGGTAGCATATGTCTTTGAAGAGACACTGAACTGACTCATTATTCTTTCGAGGTACTTGGTGATGGTGTCATACTCTGGGATTGAGCCCACAATTGCAGGCTCAATCATGTTCTTTATCATAGCCAAACACTTCTTGTTGGCAGTGATCCACTTCCTATGCTCAAGGTCATAGGACATTCTTTGGGATGCAAAATCCCTTTCTTTTGTTGTCCAAGCGGCATCAACCTCATTTGTCTCCCTCACCGGTGCCATAGGCGTGGGACACGGTGTGGTGACTACCCAGTCCACCTCAGCCAAGATGAAGGCTAGGTCAATCTTTTTCTTCCACTCGGTGTAGTTATCACCTTTGAGAGTGGGGATCTCTTTGATACAACCCATCAAGTTGTATCCGCCTAAAAACATAATTCATATATAGTGAGAACATAAATAATAACAATAACAATTGCATGCCTTAGTTCCAACGTTGGTCAAAATTAAAACATACAATTGTTCTCTACATTAATTCTACATCACCGTTGGGCAGAAACAGAATTGATGCATGACAAAACATCATAATATTGCCATTAATCAATATTGGTCAGAATAATAACAATATTATGATCAATTAAACCATATCCAATTTCAAAATTAAATTCTCCCATTGGTTCGTATTTAATAATGAAAATAACATCTTTAAATATGTAGCGGAAAAATAATCTCAATTTTGTGAATTTTACCCACAGGAAAATTCTTTTCTATTTTCTTTTGAGCCAATTTGCATTTTTCAATTTTCCTAGAAAAAGAAAAATATGAAACCGGGCTCTTGCTCTTCCTTTCTCGGCCCAAAACTGGCTCGGCCCACTGCTCTGCGCAGCGCTCGGCCGCACCCAGGCCGCAACGTGGGCCTAGGCCTGCAAAGTGCCGCGGCCGCACGCGCCCGCCTGGGCCGTGAGTTGGCCCGCTCAATCTCAGCCGCTCGCGCCGATCCGATGGCCGTCCACGCGCGTCATAAGAACAAAACGACGACCGTAGCGGTTCCCAGAAAACCCTAACTCCATTCTCTATTGCGCTCTCCCTCTCTTCGCCTCGCTCCGCTCTCTTCTCAGCGCAGGTAGCAGCCAGTGCAGCAAGCAGCGGCAGCGACCGAGCGACAGGCACCGTTGCCGGCCCCTTCACCGGTGCACGCGCTCCCCACACGGGTGAGCGCGCCGCCGTCTAGCGGACTAGCAGCGGCACCCTTTTCCCCTCGGTGAGGAGCTCCAGAAACCCCGAAAACCCTAGATCTCCCGGCCTCTTCTCCACCTTCTTTCTCTCAGCCTCGCGAGCACGTGACCTGTCATAGAATCAACCAATTTATAAGAGCACAAGTACAAAAACAATCGCCGAAACGATCAAATTCTCGAACTTGAGCCCATATAAACCCGGTAGTCAACCGAAATCTCGAAGGATTTTAATCCAACTTGCATACAACCAAGATCACAGTAATTCAACATAACATATCGTACGTTACAACATTTTGCAGACATTCGCAATTAGATATATCATCACAGAGTCATCGTTATTACAAAACAAGTCTTGTAAACATGCGGAAGCAAATAGTTTAACTCACACACCGAGTTCAAATACACATACTGGCTTGCTGATCACGGCCCACAAAAGCATTCAGATAAGAGAACAGAGATCATGCCCATGATCTAGTCTTTGTCACCCGTCGGGTGGAGACAATACTTACAGAATCCCTGATATAGAAGGTCATCTGCAACAAGAGAGAATAAACCCTGAGTATGAGAATGTACTCAGCTAGACTTACCCGTCGAAAACCAAACAAATGACACCAAGGATTATGCATAGCTTCATGTAGTGGAGCTGGCTAACACTTTCTTTTTGCAGAAAAGCATAAGGAGTATAATCAACTCTTATCCTGACTAGCAGTGACTTTTTAGCCATTAACCTGTCAACTACATTAGCACCTATACTAAGCAATCATTTTATTAGGGTGCAGACATTAATAACCATATCAGGTATTCATTGTGGCAACCTTATCATCATCATCCATTAACCGTATCGTTAAATTAATTGAATCTACGTTGCCGCTGCTCAGTCAAGTTCTCACTATTCGGGAGAGACGGCGATTCGAATCATTTCCTATCCAGTTGGAGGGGTATTCCTAAACACAAACCCTGCTTCCCCCATCAGGGTCGCAACAAGTCACCTTTGGTACAATTCAGGAGTCGCGGGTCCGAACAGATCAGCATTCTCAGAGAACCACTCTGCCAAGGTTGTTCGGGACTCTAACCCGCCTTGGACTTATGCCAATGGCTCTCCACACATCCTTACTACCTCCAGAGTGCCGCCACTGCTCGCGTTCCCGGCCTAAATCGAGCTACTAGGCTTCGCGGTCGGAACGACTTATCCGACCAGCTAAGTGTTAGGTTGCGTTCAACATGACATGAGGACGTACAGCGTATCGGTCCTTAAACGACACAGACGTAGTCACTATGTTCAAACCTACACAAGACCCTGCCCGATCTTAATTCATTATTCACATAGTTCTTTTCCACGATAGCAAATATAGCCAACCGTGATCCACCTCATCCTAAAGCTCACAGGTGACAGGAAATCACCTGACTTCTACCGCACTAAGCATGGCTAAGCATTTAACCCGTTCCTGAACTTAAATAGGATTCCAGTGCGATATCTGGACAAGGAAGGATATATAATGCAGCAATTGGTTCCAACCAATTCCTATACTTAATGCATCCTCAACAATAAAAGATACTCAATGTATTTGTAAAAACATGGAAGGCTTAATATGCTCCGGGGCTTGCCTTTAGGAACGAGGAAGGCTGGTGGTCAGGGCACTCGGGCAATTCCTCTACGGCGACCGCTTCGTCGGTTTCCTGCACCTCGGGTTCCTCCTCCTGGTTGGCTCCCTCAAACTCCAGCAACGTCACTCCCTCCGGCACACCTATTGCATGAATGCGCAAGATAAATATCATGGATGCACATGAACGAATGTCAGGGATGCTCGGGGAATGCACATGTTCGCTGTAGTTTGCATATTCCAACTTAAGCCCTATTCAAATCACTTTACTTACCAAGTTTATACAACCTAATGTATAATTGCTCATCTTCAGTTAATGACCTAGCACCTACACCTAAGCATATTCTCAAGTTAGGCTAACCCCTAACAATCAACGGAAACATTGCATCGAGCATACACTCAAGCATTTGTATATCAGCAAAATGAAGACTATATAGCGGTACAGTAAACTAGCCATAACTAGAGATTCACAAATCCAATTGACATGCAACAAGACAAACTGGAAGGCTTATGAAATTGTATACAATTCATTTTCAGACCTCCAAGCATGATTCAACACTTTACCAAGTTGAATTCATAAATCAACAGAACTCTGTCCTAACAAGGTAGAGAATAAGCAAAAACTGGAACCTAACTTTAAACAGCTGTAGTTTCTAAACTACTGTGCCAAATGCCCTCAAATTTTGACAGGAGCTAGATACATAAATTATCTACAACTCTTGTATTCATTACAATCACAGAAAACCAAAATATCCTGGGGAGCTTTCTAAAGTCCCCAGATCTGTCCAGAGGGACATATTGCAAACGAAATAATTAGTAACTCATGATGTAAACATATAATTGGACAAAACTAAATCTACTCACATGTCACACATATCACAAGAACACCAGAAAGTAGGGTGTTCATTCCCAAAACATTTCCTCTAATACCTTTCTTAATTTATTTAATTAATTAGAGGAAATAGTAAACATATATGAAAGCTACACCATTAAATCTACAAAAATTACAGTAGACACTACATGCCCTAAGTAGACTACCATAAAAATTTCACACCATTTTAGTAAGTACAACAGCCTACACAAAAATGGTAAGGCAGAATGGCTCAAAATGGCATAATTAGGAAACCTTAGTGAAAAGTGTCAAGCAACAGATTTCATATTTTTCCTAGCATCTATAAGGTACTAAGATACTACCTACCAAGTTTCATGGCCATAGGATTCATAGATAATTTACAAAAATTCACACAAGTATCTACTAAGGATAAAAGGAAAATCTATAACTCAAAAACTACACATGCAATGTCTCTCAAATTTTAACCAGAGCTTCTACTAAGCAATACTAGCTTACCCACAAAATTTCACAATTTTTGGATCAAGGAAACTCAAGATATGATTTAAACAAGTTTGCATGCATTCAAAAACACTTTTCAAGTTCCTATTTAATTCATCCAAAATTTCTACATAAAGTGCTCAAGACATATTTTTCCTAAATACTAGACTTCACTATGAGTCCAACAAAATTTGAATCATATCATTTGGATCTATACTTTAGGAATTACAAAATTCACAAACAGCATTCAAAATCTGCATAAATGAGCTATCCTAAAAAAAACAAGCAGTCATTGACGAGTGGGACCCGGCTGTCAGCCGGACCCACCGGTCAGCGACAGCGAAGCAGGGGACATGGCTGCGACGGCACGGAAGACAGCGTAGCTCACCAGCGGCGGCTCTACGGGCGACGCGGAGGGTACCTCCGTGCTCGCCATGACCTACCGCATCCAATGACCTACTAACCCTAAGCTCTAGCGGACTCTAGGTACCCCGGCCTCGGAGCGCGGCGGCTTGGCCATGGCGCACGGCAACGCGCGGCGAAGTCCGGCCATGTAGGGCACGGCCAAGCATGGTATGAGCTTCTAGGACTCACGGGGAAGCTAAGGGGAGGAAGAAAAGAGGATGAGAGGGCTCCAGTGGCGGTCGACCACGACGAGCACAACTCCGGCGAGGTTGCGTTCATGGCGGTGGCGGCGGATTAGCCAAATGCGACCAGTACCTTAGGTTCTCCGGCACAATAGCAAGGTGTACGAGCTAGAGGAAGCTACGGTGGAGCTGTTGGCAGGAGCTGGCTAGCTACGGTGCCACGGAGAGCAGGCGCGAGCACGGCGGAGCAAAGGCGGAGCTGCTACGGTGCTTCGGGCGAGCAGAGGAAGCAATGGAGGAGGCAGAGCGCGTGCAGGTGAGTGGAGAGGCAGCAGGGTGTCGTCCATTTCAAGCTGGCCAGCGCGTGGCGCGGTCAGGCCAAGTCGAGCGCGTGGCGGCCACGCGGCGGCAACCTCTTGGCCATGGTCGGCCATGATCGGTTTGGTCAAAATGGCCATCAGGCCTGATGAAGCCGACTGATAGTGCCATTTGGAGCCGATGGATTTCCGAATCCTTTGATCATTAGCGCAAACTACCTAAGCAAAAGTTGAAGCCCTATGTTCCAGCTACAAAACTCATTTAGAGACCAAAGTCTAATTCGCAAAGGATGGAGAGTAAAATCATGCCAAAGTTGGCTCAAACAAACTGGAAATGTATTTAGGACTTAGAAAATTTTTCAAGTGTTGAGTCCACCTTCATTGCTGACTTGTGGGTCCTTTTGGAGCATGTTGTGCACTTTTTCATGACTTGGCTTCTAAACAAAGTTTGTTCCTTATTAAATTTGCTACAACTTTGCTTTAGGTTGCTCAGCCATGCAAACATCCTAAACTACACTTTTTAAATAGTCAAACACAGGAGCTCTAGGGGTCCAAATTGGTCAACCATGACTTGGAAACCTAATTAAACAAAATGATCAACATGAACAATGTTCCAAATGACATCCTAAGTATAACTAAGGTTCTTAGGAGAATAATTGGCCACACCATACATTGGTCACACAAGAATCAGGCATCACAGGCATTGAAACATGGAAGAACAAGTGAAGTGTTACCTTTGTTTCAAGGCCATGTTTCATATGTTTCATGAGTGTGTTGCATAGAACTAACTAACCTTGTTTCCCTAAGGGAGTGGCACATGTTGCAATGTTTCGAAATCATGTTTCATGTGATATAAGTTCACGAATGGATGCATGATGCTCATGTTCATGAAATGCAGTGCAAACATGGAAGCTAAACACCTGGGGTGTTACAGCCCTCCCCCTTATAAAAATCTCGTCCCGAGATTTGAAAAGCGTACCATTGTTGATAGAATTCCTTATAACCATCCCTCAAATAATCTTCCCTTTCCCACGTTGCATCGCGTTCACTACCCTGATTGCTCCACATGACTTTGTAGAACTTGACTACCCGACTCCAAGTCACTCGCTCACGAGTGTCAATCACTCGAATCGGCTTTTCTTCAAAGGTCAAATCTGATTTTAACTCGATATCCCCCAATGGAACTCTCTCTTCAGGGACGCGAAGATATTTCTTCAATTGGGATACATGAAAGACATTGAAGATAGCACTCATCTCAGGAGGTAATTGAATCTTGTACGCCACCTTACCACTTTGTCCAATGATTTCAAATGGACCAACATATCTCGGCGCAAGCTTTCGCTTCACACCAAAGCGTTGGACACTTTTCATAGGTGAGACTTTTAGATAAACGAAGTCTCCAACTTCAAACTCAATAGGTTTTCTTCGTCGATCAGCATAACTTTTCTGCCTAGCTTGAGCTGCGGCCATGTGGGTTTGGATAGTACGGACTTGTTCTTCGGCTTCTTGAACAAAATCAATTCCATAATATCTCCTTTCACCGGCTTCTACCCAGTTCAACGGGGTTCTACACTTCCGGCCATACAAAGCTTCAAATGGTGCCATCTTTATGCTCTCTTGATAACTATTATTGTACGAGAATTCAGCTAGGGGTAACCATTTTTCCCATGAGCCCTTAGCCGAGATGACACATGCTCTCAACATATCTTCTAAGATTTGATTCACTCGTTCAGTTTGCCCATTGGTTTGCGGATGATAGGCAGAACTTCTTACTAGTTTAGTTCCTAATAATCCGTGCAAGTGCTCCTAAAAGCAAGTAGTGAACTGTGGTCCTCTATCCAAGACAATAGTACGAGGGATCCCATGTAGTCAGACTATCTGGTTGAAGTATAACTCCGCATAGTCAGTTGGACGAAAGTCTATGCGGACAGGAATGAAGTGTGCCGACTTGGTTAGTCGGTCCACAATCACCCAAATGGAGTTAAAATTCCTCTGAGTAGTAGAGAGTCTAACTATAAAATCCATACTGATCTCTTCCCATTTCCAACCTAGAATAGAGAGTGGCTGAAGTAATCCAGCTTTCATGTGTACAGCCTTGACCCGACAACAAGTGTCACACCTAGCCACATAAGCGGCTATCTCTTTCTTCATTTTGGTCCACCAAAATCGAGGCTTCAAATCATGATACATTTTACTACTACCAGGATGAATAGATAATTTAGAGGAATGAGCTTCGGATATGATTTGATTTCTAAGCTCTCTATCCTTTGGAACTACCAACCTGTCCTTGAACCATAACACGCCTTCCTCATCTACTCGAAAATGTTTGGTTTCTTGCTCTTTCATCTTGCGCTTGATGTGAAACACACCTGCATCTGTCTTCTGTAGCTCAATAATTCGACTCTATAGAGTACAACTGACAGTGATGTTGTGAAGGACTGTAGGATGAAGGAGCTTTGACAAATGGACATCACTCTCAATCAATGAGTGACAATGAGACTTTCTGCTTAAGGCATCCGCGACGACGTTTGCCTTGCCAGGGTGATAGTGCACTTGGAGGTTATAATCCTTGATCAACTCGAGCCATCTTCTCTGACGCATATTTAACTCTGGTTGAGTGAAGATGTACTTGAGACTTTTATGATCAGTGTAGATGTTGCACACATTGCCAAGTAGATAATGTCTCCAGGCCTTCAAAGCATGAACAACTGCAGTGAGTTCCAAGTCATGCATGGGATAATTCACCTTATGCTTCCGAAGTTGGCGAGAGGTATAAGCAATGACTCTACCCTCTTGCATAAGAACACCTCCTAACCCAATACCTGATGCATCACAGAACACATCAAAAGGTTTCTCGATATCCGGTTGTGCCAAAACCGGAGCCGATGTTAGAAGAGTTCGCAAGGTATGGAAAGCCGTATCACACTCGGAAGTCCAGACAAACTTCATGTCCTTTTGCAGCAATCGAGTCATAGGCTTGGCTATTTTAGAGAAATCCGGGATGAAGCGACGATAATAGCTAGCCAACCCCAGAAAACTCCGAACCTCGTGCACCGAGATTAGAGCCTTCCAGTTCAACACTTCTTGCACCTTGGTGGGATCCACCATAATTCCACCATCGGACAACACGTGTCCAAGAAAAGGTACCTCACGAAGCCAGAATTCACATTTGTTGAACTTTGCATATAGCTGGTGTTCTCGCAATCTAGTGAGAACCACCCATAAATGTTCAACGTGATCTTCTTCATTCTCAGAATAGACCAGGATATCATCTATAAATACCACCACAAATTTGTCCAACTCGGGCATAAACACCGAATTCATCAGATACATAAAATGTGCGGGGGCATTGGTCAATCCAAAAGACATAACCAGGTACTCATATAGACCATATCTTATAGAGAATGTTGTTTTTGGGACATCCTCAGGTCGAATTTTGATTTGATGATACCCAGATCTCAAATCAATCTTGGAAAAGACTTTTGCCTTAGACAACTGATCAAATAAGATATCTATGCGTGGCAGAGGGTACTTATTCTTGATTGTAACTGCATTCAATGGTCTATAATCTACACACATGCGTAGAGATTGATCCTTCTTCTTCACAAAGATGGCTGTGCACCCCCACGGAGATGAACTAGGGCGGATAAGGCCTTTCTTTAGCAGTTCATTCAACTGGGTCTTAAGTTCGGCTAGTTCATTAGGAGGCATTCTATATGGCCTTCTAGAGATGGGAGCTGTACCAGGAAGCAACTCTATCTTGAATTCTACCTCTCAATCCGAGGGCAATCCAGGTAAATCATCAGGGAAAACATCCGGAAAGTCACACACGACGGGGATATCTGCCAGAGACTTTACTTGCACCGCATTGGTTATGCAAGAAAGATTGATGTCCCTGGGTAACTGTACTAGAAAACCCTCCTGATTGCTAGGATCTCTGAGCATAACTACCCTAGTCGATGTATCGATAAGTACTCCATGACGGCTCATCCAGTTTATTCCCAATATCACATCGATACCTAGCCCCGGTAAAACTACCAGATCAACCTGATAACTTCGCCCCTCTATCTCAATTTGTACGTCCCCAACTACCAGCTTGGTTGGGATAATACCACTGGCAGCCCTAATACAATAACCCTCACCCTCAACAGTATATGTTTTCTGCATAAACTTGGATGCAAATGATGGACTAATGAAGGAATGCGAAGCACTGAATCAAATAGTACAACTGCGGGGTGTTGGTCAATCATAAACTTACCGGCAGTCACTACCTCTCCTAAAGGAATCTCAGTAATATTAGTGTGGTTCACTTGTCCCTGACGGCCACCCTGGTAATTATTCTTCTTAGGGTAAGGGCACTCCCTTGCCCAGTGGCCTGTCTTGTTGTAGTTCCAGCATGGTATGTTGCTTGGTGGAGCCTTGGAACTACCCTGACTGGTAGTGCCCTTGGGAAGAGCAACTGTAAATGCCTTGCGAAACCCAGTCTTGGCGGGATTCTTCTTCTGCGGTGGGCAAAACTTGGCGACTGACGCTGGAGGACGGAATGGAGCCCTTTGTGCGACGGGAGCCTTAGATTGTGAGGCACCCATCTCATAGGCCCTCTTATGACTTTTCGAAGCCGCATATACAGCATTGTTGTTCTCTTGCAATAAGGCATCACTCACAAACTCATTAAAATGAGCACACTTGCAATTTCCCATGGTCTTCATCAGTTTGGGGCTAAGTCCCCGCTTGAAGCTAGCAATCTTCTTAGCCTCGGTGTCCACAAACTCAGTGGCGTACCTTGCAAGGTTGTTGAAAGCTTGTAGGTATTCGTTTAGGCTCTTGTTCCCCTGAGTCAGCTTCATGAACTCTGTATGCTTGATCACCATGAGACCAGGAGGAATGTAATTTCCCCTGAAAGCAGACTTGAACTGATCCCAAGTGATTTGAGCATTAGCAGGCATAGTGGACCGATGATGACTCCACCAAATGCCAGCTGGCCCATGCAGTTGGTGCAATGCGTACTCAGTTTTTAGCACCTCAGTCAAGCGGAGCAGATGGAACTTCTGCTCAAGAGTATTCAACCACTCATCAGCTTGTAGAGGCTCCTCAGCCTCCTTGAAGATTGGGGGTTTCGTGTCAAGGAAATCCTTGAAATCACTGTATTGATTTGGATCCGGTCCTTGGCGTGGACCACGGCCATCACGATTCGCAATCGTACGGAGGGCCTCGGCCATAGTGCGCTGTCCTTCCGCAAGCATTGCTATTAGTTCCGTTGGTGTGGGTGGTGGTGGCGGAAGGTCATCATCATCACTCGCACCGGTGGAACGAGTACGAGGCATCTGCACAATGCGCAACCAGTAATTATTGATGATGTCAGCACATTGGAGAGGAACAATATAATCATGCCAAACTGTATTTACTGATGAGAATGAAAACTTCATACAATAACAGAGGCAATAATTCATTCTCCAATCACCACATCATCAAGTAGATTACTAGCGCCATACGCAGTGTATTCCAACATGACAAGTTTTAAACTTCACCATTACGATATGCATCCCGAAGGGAGTGAATTAAAGTACATTACAAGTATGACTGCAAAAGCTTAACTAGTGAGACTTGCTAACGAACTACTCGTCGAAGTGATCACTGTCCACATCGGAGACACCTAGGACTTCTTCTGGGTATTCCTCTTCTTCTAACTCTAAAGAAGCATCTCTGTGATGGGTCACACGATCCAATTCTTGTGCAGCCTCATCGCTCTCAATAGTGAGGTTCATCAGCTGGTTATGAAGCTCGTCTCTCTCGCGTGTGGTTTGACCCCACTGTTGCAGACGATAATTTGCAATACCGCGAATCTCCTCAACTTCATGCTGAGAGATTGCACTTTATACTTGGGATAAGCAATTATAAGGGAGGGAGTAATGCAATATGAATGTCATGAGTGAATATGATGCATGCTCGTTCCGTACGTCCTCACAAACCTAAGAAAATTTAAGCTTTAGCGGAATATATGGTGGCATACATACGTTCTCTCAATTAGCGGTAACTAGTCGATCTACACGGTGCGTTGTTAGCGTACCTGCAGAAAAACTTCATTGCAGCCCAACCCAACAAGATATAATGCTAATTACACAAGTAGTACCAAGATACTCTCCATATATACATCCCCCGATATATATACTTCGGTATCCAAACTACCCGACAAATGTACCCACAATTAAGTACCTTCATATATACATGTATGCAACATGTAAATACTCCAGTAACCACAACTAGCTCTCCCCTAGACCGACGGTTGGACGGTCATGCTCTCGCAACTCACACTTACCTTAGCGTAGAGACAATTGATCCATACATTACCATTCTAACGAATGGCACCCATGCAATATCACGCCGCATGGACGACGAAATAGAAACAATCAATTTCCCCCAAGTTAGTAATTATATATAAGCCACCTAGAAGTTCTTAAGTGGGCTATAAGGGATGTGATCACCAGTATACCATAAAAATTTTGATTTTTGTACACTTATATATAACTATAAGTTTGAAAACCATTTTAACAACAAAAGCTTTTGTTTTAAATAGCCGTAAGACATGTTTAATGTTGAATCTAGCTCTGATACCAGCTATCACAGAACCGACCAATTTATAAGAGCACAAGTACAAAAACAATCGCCGAAACGATTAAATTCTCGAACTTGAGCCCATATAAACCCGGTAGTCAACCGAAATCTCGAAGGATTTCAAACCAACTTGCATACAACCAAGATCACAGTAATTCAACATAACATATCGTACGTTACAACATTTTGCAGACGTTCGCAATTAGATTATATCATCACAGAGTCATCGTTATTACAAAACAAGTCTTATAAACATGCGGAAGCAAATAGTTTAACTCACACACCGAGTTCAAATACACATACTGGCTTGCTGATCACGGCCCGCAAAAGCATTCAGATAAGAGAACAGAGATCATGCCCATGATCTAGTCTTCGTCACCCGCCGGGTGGAGACAATACTTACAGAATCCCTGATATAGAAGGTCATCTACAACAAGAGGGAATAAACCCTGAGTACGAGAATATACTCAGCTAGACTTACCCATCGAAAACCAAACAAATGACACCAAGGATTATGCATAGCTTCATGTAGTGGAGCTGGCTGACACTTTCTTTTTGCAGAAAAGCATAAGGAGTATGATCAACTCTTGTCCTGACTAGCAATGACTTTTTAGCCATTAACCTGTCAACTACATTAGCACCTATACTAAGCAATCATTTTATTAGGGTGCAGACATTAATAACCATATCAGGTATTCATTATGGCAACCTTATCATCATCATCCATTTAACCGTATCGTTAAATTAATTAAATCTACGTTGCCGCTGCTCAGTCAAGTTCTCACTATCCGGGAGAGACGGTGATTCGAATCGTTTCCTATCCAGCTGGAGGGGTATTCCTAAACACAAACCCTGCTTCCCCCGTCAGGGTCGCAACAAGTCACCTTTGGTACAATTCAGGAGTCGCGGGTCCGAACAGATCGGCATTCTCAGAGAACCACTCTGCCAAGGTTGTTCGGGACTCTAACCCGCCTTGGACTTATGCCAATGGCTCTCCGCACATCCTTACTACCTCCAGAGTGCCGCCACTGCTCACGTTCCTGGCCTAAATCGAGCTACTAGGTTTCGCGGTCAGAACGACTTATCCGGCCAGCTAAGTGTTAGGCTGCGTTCAACATGACATGAGGACGTACAGCGTATCGGTCCTTAAACGACACAGACAGAGTCACTATGTTCAAACCTACACAAGACCCCGCCCGGTCTTAATTCATTATTCACATGATTCTTTTCCACGATAGCAAATATAGCCAACCGTGATCCACCTCATCCTAAAGCTCGCAGGTGACAGGAAATCACCTGACTTCTACCGCACTAAGCATGGCTAAGCATTTAACCCGTTCCTGAACTTAAATAGGATTCCAGTGCGATATCTAGACAAGGAAGGATATATAATGCAGCAATTGGTTCCAACCAATTCCTATACTTAATGCATCCTCAACAATAAAAGATACTCAATGTATTTGTAAAAACATGGGAGGCTTAATATGCTCCGGGGCTTGCCTTTCAGGAACGAGGAAGGCTGGTGGTCAGGGCACTCGGGCAATTCCTCCGTGGCGACCGCTTCGTCGGTTTCCTACACCTCGGGTTCCTCCTCCTGGTTGGCTCCCTCGAACTCCAGCAACGTCACTCCCTCCGGCACACCTATTGCATGAATACGCAAGATAAATATCATGGATGCACATGAACGAATGTCAGGGATGCTCGGGGAATGCACATGTTCGCTGTAGTTTGCATATTCCAACTTAAGCCCTATTCAAATTACTTTACTTACCAAGTTTATACAACCTAATGTATAATTGCTCATCTTCAGTTAATGACCTAGCACCTGCACCTAAGCATATTCTCAAGTTAGGCTAACCCCTAACAATCAACGGAAACATTGCATCGAGCATACACTCAAGCATTTGTATATCAGCAAAATGAAGACTATGTAGCGGTACAGTAAACTAGCCATAACTAGAGATTTACAAATTCAATTGACATGCAACAAGACAATTTGGAAGGCTTATGAAATTGTATACAATTCATTTTCAGACCTCCAAGCATGATTCAACACTTTACCAAGTCGAATTCATAAATCAACAGAACTCTATCCTCACAAGGCAGAGAATAAGCAAAAACTGGAACCTAACTTTAAACAGCTGTAGTTTCTAAACTACTATGCCAAATGCCCTCAAATTTTGACAGGAGCTAGATACATAAATTATCTACAACTCTTGTATTCATTACAATCACAGAAAACCAAAATATCCTGGGGAGCTTTCTAAAGTCCCCAGATTTGTCCAGAGGGACATATTGCAAACGAAATAATTAGTAACTCATGATGTAAACATATAATTGGACAAAACTAAATCTACTCACATGTCACACATATCACAAGAACACCAGAAAGTAGGGTGTTCATTCCCAAAACATTTCCTCTAATACCTTTCTTAATTTATTTAATTAATTAGAGGAAATAGTAAACATATATGAAAGCTACACCATTAAATCTACAAAAATGACAGTAGACACTACATGCCCTAAGTAGACTACCATAAAAATTCCACACCATTTTAGTAAGTACAACAGCCTACACAAAAATGGTAAGGCAGAATGGCTCAAAATGGCATAATTAGGAAACCTTAGTGAAAAGTGTCAAGCAACAGATTTCATATTTTTCATAGCATCTATAAGGTACTAAGATACTACCTACCAAGTTTCATGGCCATAGGATTCATAGATAATTTACAAAAATTCACACAAGTATCTACTAAGGATAAAAGGAAAATCTATAACTCAAAAACTACACATGCAATGTCTCTCAAATTTTAACCAGAGCTTCTACTAAGCAATACTAGCTTACCCACAAAATTTCACAATTTTTGGATCAAGGAAACTCAAGATATGATTTAAACAAGTTTGCATGCATTCAAAAACACTTTTCAAGTTCCTATTTAATTCATCCAAAATTTCTACATAAAGTGCTCAAGACATATTTTTCTTAAATACTAGACTTCACTATGAGTCCAACAAAATTTGAATCATATCATTTGGATCTATACTTTAGGAATTACAAAATTCACAAACAGCATTCAAAATTTGCATAAATGAGCTATCCTAAAAAAAACAAGCAGTCATTGACGAGTGGGACCCGGCTGTCAGCCGGACCCACCGGTCAGCGACAGCGAAGCAGGGGACACGGCTGTGACGGCGCGGAAGACAGCGTAGCTCACCAGCGGCGGCTCTACGGGCGACGCGGAGGGTACCTCCGTGCTCGCCATGACCTTCTGCGTCCAATGACCTACTAACCCTAAGCTCTAGCGGACTCTAGGTACCCCGGCCTCGGAGCGCGGCGGCTCAGCCATGGCGCACGGCGGCGCGCGGTGAAGTCCGGCCATGTAGGGCACGGCCAAGCACGGTATGAGCTTCTAGGACTCGCGGGGAAGCTAAGGGGAGGAAGAAAAGAGGATGAGAGGGCTCCAGTGGCGGTCGACCACGACAAGCACAACTCCGGCGAGGTTGCGTTCATGGTGGTGGCGGCGGATTAGCCAAATGCGACCAGTACCTTAGGTTCTCCGGCACAACAGCAAGGTGTACAAGCTAGAGGAAGCTACGGCGGAGCTGTTGGCGGGAGCTGGCTAGCTATGGTGCCACGGCGAGCAGGCGTGAGCACGGCGGAGCAAAGGCGGAGCTGCTGCGGTGCTTCGGGCGAGCAGAGGAAGCAATGGAGGAGGCAGAGCGCGTGTAGGCGAGTGGAGAGGCAGCAGGGCGTCGTCCATTTCAAGCTGGCCAGCGCGTGGCGTGGTCAGGCCAAGTCGAGCGCGTGGCGGCCACGCGGTGGCAACCTCCTGGCCATGGTCGGCCATGATCGGTTTGGTCAAAATGGCCATCAGGCCTGATGAAGCCGACTGACAGCGCCATTTGGAGCCGATGGATTTCTGAATCCTTTGATCATTAGCGCAAACTACCTAAGCAAAAGTTGAAGCCCTATGTTCCAGCTACAAAACTCATTTAGAGACCAAAGTCTAATTCGCAAAGGATGGAGAGTAAAATCATGCCAAAGTTGGCTCAAACAAACTAGAAATGTATTTAGGACTTAGAAAAATTTTCAAGTGTTGAGTCCACCTTCAATGCTGACTTGTGGGTCCTTTTGGAGCATGTTGTGCACTTTTTCATGACTTGGCTTATAAACAAAGTTTGTTCCTTATTAAATTTGCTACAACTTTGCTTTAGGTTGCTCAGCCATGCAAACATCCTAAGCTACACTTTTTAAATAGTCAAACACAGGAGCTCTAGGGGTCCAAATTGGTCAACCATAACTTGGAAACCTAATTAGGCAAAATGATCAACATGAACAATGTTCCAAATGACATCCTAAGTATAACTAAGGTTCTTAGGAGAATAATTGGCCACACCATACATTGGTCACACAAGAATTAGGCATCATAGGCATTGAAACATGGAAGAACAAGTGAAGTGTTACCTTTGTTTCAAGGCCATGTTTCATATGTTTCATGAGTGTGTTGCATAGAACTAACTAACCTTGTTTCACTAAGGGAGTGGCACATGTTGCAATGTTTCAAAATCATGTTTCATGTGATATAAGTTCACGAATGGATGCATGATGCTCATGTTCATGAAATGCAGTGCAAACGTGGAAGCTAAACACCTGGGGTGTTACACGACTGGCAGCGGTACAGTGGTGAAGTTTGCCATTTCCCCTTCCCCTTTTCTCTTTGATTGGATTTTTTTCTTCTTTTCTTCTCGAATCTATCCTATTTCTACCTTTTCTTTTCGGATCTATCCAATTTTAGGGTTGGGGATGGGGATCGAAGTTAGGGTTAGGGTTTCGGGTTCATTGTTAGGGTTTCACTATTTTTCTTTTCCCGAATTGATTGCGGGTTTTAGGGTTTGGTTTAGACGTGAAACCGAGCCCTCCTTCTTACTCCTTTCTTTTACCCAGTTAGGGTTAGGGTTCGGCTTTCTTCCGAGACCCCTTCTTTTCTCAGATCCGAACGGATCTTCTCTGTTTCTTATCGTACACCCGTTCTAGATCTAAAACCCCTAGAAAACGTGGCTCTGGTACCAATGTTATAACTGTTGAATCACTAGGATCATAGATCTAGCCGGGTGCAGTGGTTCTATTCGAGATATGATAGACGTTGTATATCCTAATGCTTGTAAAACTAGAGAGACAAAGAGGGAAGGGGAAGGTGTTGAACCTGACACCGCAGAGGGGGAGGGTTCAGCGGACGCCATTAGGTTCGTTGGTGTAGTCTGCGCACGGGCAGTGACGGTTGGTGAAGAGGGCGATGAAGACGTCGTCGTCGATGGAGCGGGCGGCGCGGCTGGTGGCTTCCCGTCTCTGGCTGCGCCCCTCTCTAATCGGATTAAGGTTTAGGTGTCGGTGGGGAGCTCGGCTCAGGTCAACCTCGTGATAAGAGCCGCCGGCCCCACCTCTTTTTATAGCGCAGGGTGATAGGGGCCCTCCAGCCATGGTGGGCTGGACGCCCCCGATCAGGGCGCGAATCAAAGGCCCAACTGGACCGTTGGGTCCAGTTAGGTTAGAGATCAATCTAACAAGAAAGAGTGAAACTATAGCTTACAATGGTGACAACAACATTTTTTTATCTATGTTACATAGTCACTGTCACATCACTGATTATTTAACATGATCAAATATAAATTTGGAAGGTTGTTTCAGAAAATAATAAGGTGGACCAACCTGGCAACAGAGAAGAAAATGGCACCTCTTCCACAATCACATGCCTTTCTGTAGTTATCAAGAGCCAATGTTGTCTCAACGACATCTGGTGTTTCGATGAACACTAATTTATGTTGCATGATGTCCTGCAAAACAGAAAGACCAGGTTTCCGTTATTGGAGCTAATGCATATATATCTTATCTGGGCTATAGAAAATTTACAGGTATTTCATTTTCATAACACAAATGACTAGCATATCTTTGTGAATAACAAAAATTATCACCAATACCTGCCATATCTGTTTAGATAACAAAACAGCAGATATGATAGTGTAATTCTTCGTCCAAAGACTAGATAGTATCTATCTAGTACCAAAGGTAAGACTTAACACTTAAGCAACCTATCCAGTTCCATACGACCATATGCATGTTGATGATGTAATAAATAATTCATCAGTGTCTATATGAGTGCGAGAGTACTGGTACATACTTTTAAGTCTTAATGCAACTTGAGATTCTTGTCAGTATAGATAGTTGGATGGAAAATCCAGAACATGCAATGAAAATATAGCATTAGATGCTTAGACGCCATTTCATATACTTACTATAAACCAATGGTGTTCCAGAGGACCTGCCCCGCTATCTAACAGATATGGACGATTTATGACTTGGCTGAGTTGCATAGGTGTTACGTGAATACGTGATTGGACCAATTCCTCGTTGCCATAGTCTATATTTTATCTGAATTGTAGGGTTTATATGAGAGAAAAATATACAAGTGAAAAGAAATAGCCTGCAGAATTCCCATTTCGTGCCAGCTGTTGACAATGCCATCCATATAGGAATAACTGACAAAAAAGCAAACTAAGCCATCTGGAAAAGCAGAAGCCATTTCCAGCAAGAGGCGGCCATAATTCCTCACAACACCAGGATCACTACGCATATCGAACTTCGTACTCACAGGTAGCTGCTCACTGAAAATGATGGAATGATTGAAGTTTACACAAAAGTGTACAATGCTACCAGTAATACGAAATGTTGGAAACAACTAAAGCTGTCACAAAAGCTTAACATAATTGTCATATGATCCTCAGGAATAAAAAGGTATCATATGTTTGTATCAAATGTTGTGTTTGTAGTTCGGCTGAAACCATCCAACATTTGTTCTTTGATTGCTACTTTGCACGCTTTGTTTGGAATACTGTGCATATCACATATGAAATTCAACTTCCTACTAGTTTCGCCAATATGTTTGGTTCCTGGCTACATGGTTTAAGTCTAAAACTTAGAAACCAGATTTTGCTGGGAGCTGCTGCATTGTGTTGGTCGATTTGGTTGAATAGAAATGATATGGTATTTAACAAAGCTAAACCTAATACATTGATGCAGGTAATTTTCAGGACGACGTATTGGATACGACAGTGGTCCATGCTGCATAAGGAAGAGGAGAGACCTCTGTTCTTTGAGGGATGCAGAAGATAGGAGACGTTGATCATGGCTGTTTTCGTGAAGTTCAGCTGGAACTTCACGAATCGTATTGAAGCCTAGTGTTTTGCTTTGTTCGCTGCGCCCACTAGTTGGGCTTAACTTTATTTTTTTTCCTTGGACTTGTAAGCCTCATGGCTTTGGTGTTTTTCTGTGACGTATCATCCATAGATGGTAGAGGCTGGAACTTTGTTCCATTATGAAAAAAAAAATTTGTTCGCTTCAGCTTCAGTGGTTAGTCAGCCTGTTCGCTTGCTCGTAAACGATCGTAAATTTCCAGCCGGGAACAGTGTTTTTCTCTCACACCAAACCAGCCAGCAGTAAATAATCCACGATACGATACGGCCTCCCGAACAAGCTGAGTATTCCTTCTAATTTCAGGTGATGCTCGGTATTGCTGCCGCACAACTCTTCTTCTGAATATGAAGGTAAATTCTCTCGATCCTACTGTAATCCTTTACCGTCCTGCGGTTACATGCGTTTGTGTTCAGCTAAAAAAAATTCATATAGCTTACTTGAAGGACACTCTGCAGCAAGTGAGCACACGTTCATCATATAGATCACATGGCAACGCTCTGTAGCACGGATACGTGAAGAAGGTGCTGTATCGTGTATCGGATAAGTATCCAATACGGATACACCGTCGATACGGCTTCGATGCGTATCCTTCGAGTATCGGATTTTTATTTAATTTTGGGAATATTTAGTACGTGTCCACTCGTCCAGATATGTATCAGACCTGTGGGATACGGCCCACCCCAACAAGAAGCCAACTATTCTTTTGATTCATATAAAGTTAAAACAAAATAGAAAAGCTAAACTATTTAAATTTAGAAGTTAATACAAGAAAAAATGTTAATACTAAATAGGATATGAATATAAGGTGCATAATAAATAGTTTTGAAGAACAAACTTGGCATACCTCACAACACATAATCAGTTAAATTAATAGTAGAATTGATACATATTTTTTTATATAAGTTGAGGTAAATGACAATACGAGCTAGAATTAAATATTGCAAGGTTATAAAAAGGGCATAGGCACCTAGAACACTATTCTGACCAAATATACACAAGAAGACCAAATACATGTTTGAATTTTTTTTTAATAATTTGATCGATATTTGTAACATCAATCATTCGAGCGTGAAGACCATATCAAGAAGTCATCTCGAAGACCCCGTGAAAATAGCTCGTGCCTAAAGATAACATAAAAGGAATATACAAGGGAAATAATAGATGTGCCAGGATAGCTAGGACAATTACTAAAGAGCGCAGAGCATTGTCCACGTGTCCGAGCAACGGTGAAGCTAAATAATTCAAGATGCTCCAAAACGCTCGTTGAGCGGCTATAAAAGGAAAGCCAGACGCATGCATTTGGCATGATGACGAGGAGGAGAACGATTGAGTACTGAGAATCAAAACGAGCTGGGCCATCCTCCACGTGGCACTTTGTATAAAAATAGCAATGAACTAAAAGAAAACAATGATTTTCAAAGGAAAACTACTTACATTCCTTTCGAGAAACCCAAGCACTGAGCATAAATCTGGAGACATCGCCTTACAAGCATGAGGTGTTCACAAGCAACTCCTTTATTCTATACTATACTAGACTGAAGGTGTGGAAAGTGGAGCTAGGAGGTTGTCCTCATGGTCGTACATGCGCCTATCTTTTTGAATTGTTATTTGTCTTCACTGCTGTCTAGACACCTGGACGATGCTAATAATTGTACTAGGCTCTTGGCTATAGTTGCACATCCATTATTGCCCTCGCATATTCCTTTTGCATTGTCTTTTGGTGCGGGTTGCTTTCACATGGCCTTTTGGATGACTCTTAGTATGGTCTTTCATGCTTGAATGTTTTGTATAATTTAAAGACCAAATACATGTTAAAATATTTTTTATATATAATTTGGTTGAATTCTGATTCATGAAAGTGTGTGTATACCGAATGTATGCACCTGCCTTTTCTTTTATATAGCCACTCAAGTTGCCTGGACACACGAACCAAAGGTGCTACGCTCTTCAATAATTGTCTTAGATATAGTGACTTATCCATTATTGCCCTTGCATTTTCCTTTTGCATTGTCTTCCGCTTGGCCTTCTGGACGACTCTTTGGTGTAATCTTTCACGTCCTAAGACCAACACGATGCTTGCATACGAAATTCAACGCTCCTTTTTGCGAAAGAGAGATAAATCAACACCTCTGACTATTTGGAGCTTCATTTCTTGGACGCGAAGATATAAATGCTAATAAAGAATAGGAAAAAAATCTCATTGATATTTGTTTTTTTTTACTATATATATATTACAACTAGGATATATTCCCTCCATTAATTAAGAAGAATGCATCTCACTTTCTCACGACTCAACCAATCTAAAGCTTAACCAAATATATAAAAAAATGCCAAGATATATCATTATATTTCCCTGGACGGAGTGTGTACCGAAGTTCCATGAGAGTGACAACATGATTAAAAAACAGAGTAGATGTACCGGAAAGTGTAAACTAAACTTGACACGTCACGCGTGCCGAGTGATGCCTCTCTCGTCAGTCGTCTCCATGACCATCACACGCAGCTTCCACGAAACTTGTTGCTCGCAGTTGGTGATCACCTCCGATCAAGCATAAAACTTGAGCAGAGTAGGGAGCTGCCCGGTCGCCACGGCGGGAGAAAGAACTAAGGCGATCGGGACGAAGCCCCGGCAGGAAGGAAGCAAAAAAGCCATATGGCGGGCAGCGTCGTGAAGGTGTACGGCCCGGCGGCGTCGCCGTTCGTGGCGACGGTGCTGGTGTGCCTGGAGGAGGCCGGCGCCGCGTACGAGCTCGTCCCCGTCGACATGGCGGCGCGCGAGCACAAGGCGCCGCACCACCTCGCCCGTAACGTACGTACGCCGAAACGGAATCATCTCTCTCACTCATCATCGCCTGTCAAATTTATCTGTTCATCATCCTCTCTAACAAATCATCGATCTCTCTACAGCCGTTCGGCAAGATCCCTGCCTTCCAGGACGGAGAACTCACGCTATTTGGTACTCCCTCCTCCGTCCACGAGAAATGCAGTTCTACATTTAAACCAATTCAATTTTTAAATTTTTTGAATAAATTTATGTAAAATAGTACTGTGTCTACATCTAAACCAAGAACTATTTTGTTTTCGCTAGAATCACGTGCGATTTCAAGGCACGTGCTCCGAAAGCACTACAAGAGCGCCGGCGGCGGCGACCTGCTGAGGGAAGGCGACCCCGAGGGGGCCGCCATGGTGGACGTCTGGCTGGAGGTGGAGGCGCACCAGTACGAGCCAGCCATCGCGGAGATCGTGCGGCACTGCGTGATCCTGCCGATGATCGGTGCCGGCGGCGCGCGCGACCAGCGCGTGGTCGACGAGAGCGCCGGGAAGCTGCGGGCGGTGCTGGCGGCGTACGAGGCGCGGCTGCGCGAGCACGCGTACCTGGCCGGGGGCGGGGACGCCGGCGTCAGCCTCGCCGACCTCGCGCACTTCGGGTTCACGCACTACCTCATGGCCACGGACTACGCCGCGCTCGTGGAGGAGCGCCCCGCCGTCGCGGCGTGGTGGCGGAGGATCGCCGCCAGGCCGGCGGCCAGGAAGGTCGCCGCGCTCATGTCGTGGCCACCGCCCGCTTAATTGAGCCCGTGACTGACCGACAAGTGGGCCCATGTTTTAGAGACACAAATCATTGTAAACCGGACACTTGTTCGGTCTCTCCCTGTTTCATGCAAACTCCTCGCCGTCTCATTTCTTCTCCGTGCAAATTCATCCATTTCTCTCTTAATCTCAATACAAGATTGCAACTTTGACAAGAAAACAAACAAATCGAAGCAACTCAGAGAATATAAGGATGAAGAAGGCACCATTCTCTCCTCTGGCCGTCGTCGCCACTCGCCATGACCGTGCTGGCCGTGGCGTGGGCGTCCACCGGCCTGCGCGCAACGGAGGCGACGATCGAGAGCACGTGCGCGGCGGCCGCGGCGCGGGACCGGCACGTGGACGCGCTGTTCTGCGCGCAGCAGTTTCTGGCGTACCACGGAGCGGTGAAGTCGGACCTGTGGGGGTGGCGAGGACGGCGGCGCTGATCGGCGTCAGCCTGGGCGACGACGCCGTGTACGACGTCCACGAGGGCACGATCCCGGACCCGCCGGCCGGCGGCGCCAGGGGGAAGGCGGACATGGGCGCATGCGCGCAGGCCTACGACGCCGTGGGCATGGCCTTCGCCGAGGCCGCCGACGAGCTCGGCGTGCGGCTGTTCGAGCGCGCCCAGGAGAGGTTCGACCGCGTGGCGCCGCTCGTGCGCCGGTGTGACGCCGCGCTCGCGGTGGCCGGTGCCAGGACGCCGCCCGTGCTAGCGAGGTATGGTGCCGACTGCCAGCAGATGGCCGTCATCGGTGCCGCCATCACCAACCTCATCAAGTGATCCAACACCTCCCGTGTCCGTGGCTCTGTACCTTCGTGGTAGCTGCTAGTTTTGCTTCTCTTGACTAGTTAGAACTTAGAAGTCGATTATTACCGCATTGCTCTTTTGGAACCTGAATAAAGAAAGGGTGCATGCCCATCGATTTTCACCCACAAATATTTGTCCATGTACCATGTCGATTGAGCTTGTTTGGCTGCTTGCAGAAACAATTGCAGCTTGCTGTTTGTACAGTGATTTTGTGAGAGACATGCCAGCTGCTGTTGCTGCAAAAAACAGCTACGGCAACTTATGCAGAAAAACAGAAGACAGAAACATATGGGTGCATATATATACCATAATATCATTGCACCAATGCAATGGAATTTCAATCAAAATGCAATTTTTTTTTCTCTTTGTTCGTTCGGCAAGTCTCTTGCCAACTTTTTGCAAGGGACATTTACAATTTTGTGGATCATCACCGCCCCATATCCTTTTTCTTTCGGAAATTGTGTGGTGCGGGCATCCGACCGTCAGGACGCCGCGCTTCTTGGGCCTGCGTGCTACTAGCCTATCAGGCCTGCTCCTCTCTACCTTCCTTCACGGCTTCTCCGAAAAAACAGCGACATTTCCCAACTCGCACAGCCATCGCGGTGTTTACCATCGCTCGCCTGTTGCTCGCCTTCTCCAGCGCGGTTGTCGCTCACTGCGGCCTTCTCCAGCATGGGGGCGCCTCGCCGTTGCCGCCTTCCACTGCGGGTGCCGTTCGCGTGGGGCACCGCTGCTCACCGGGGGCCGCGCAGCCGCCAGTCCACTACCATCCTCCTTCACGTGACCTAGCGTCGGATCTCGCTATGCACTTGTTCAGTGCTCCGCCCGCCCGTCTGTCAAGTTTTGGTGAAAGCGCATGTTGCAAGCGCATGTTTTGAGTGTTTCAGATATTTCAGAGGTATGTTACAAATGTTTTGTATGGATGTTGCAAAAGTAGATTAGGATGTTGCATATGTTACAATGGTCGTACATGTCTGTTGCAAACTTCTGTTCCCAATGTTTCATCTGTTTGTTCAGACGTATTTTGCAAATGCGTTTATCTGGATGTTGCATATGTTTCACGCGTATGTTGCAAGCATTTTATTTGGATATTGCGTATGTTTTGCAATGGTTTTCAGGTATTTTTGCAAGTGTTTTAGACACATGTCTCAAGTGTTTCACCTGTCTCCAGACATATGTTACAAGTGTTGTATCTGAATGTTTCAAAAGTAGATCGGGTGTTGCACATGTTGCAATGTGACCCACCTGCTGTAGGCCCCTGTTGCTGCTGGGGCGCCGCCGTGGGTCACCGTGCGGGTGCCTAAGGCTAGCAAATGCCTCCGCGGCCCGCATCCGCAGGCGGGGTGAGGCGGGCACGCTCCTGTCCGTTTCGACGTCGTGGGGTTACCGGCGTGCTTCTGTTACGGGGATGGGCAGGGCGCCTTCTGTTACGTGAGGATGGGACTGGAGGGGACACAATGGATGCGCTCGAACGGGAGCAGCGTCTGAAGGCCTCCTGCGGCCGGACATCCGGACGCTAACCCTTCCATTTTTCTTTTGATCACCGGACCTCTAACAACATCAACACACAACGTCATTTTGTACCTACGACGGCAGTGGTGGGGTGTGAGTTGACTTGTCTACGGCGTATGCTGAGGTCCTATTCCAGTTCGTCTTTGTTGGTCGTTTTCGTTTTTATTGGTTTGTTTGCCTCAGTTGTGTAGTTGCTAGACCCTTTGACGTATTCGTGTTTCATTGTATTATTATTCAGTTTGAATTTCTTCTTTTGATATACAGAAATGTGAAATTACACCTGTGTGTTTTGCGAGGAGCCAGCACATAATATCCTGCGGCTCTGCTCGCTGGCTGGCTCAACACCACGCGAGATCCGACGGCTCGCTCGCTCGCTCAACCACCACCCGGCGGCGGTACTCCGACGGCTTTGCCTCCTGCAGTACCTGCGCCGGTGGGTTCAGGCGCCCGGCTCCTCCCTCCCCTCCGGCGACCGCGGTGGATCCTCCTCGACGCGAGGTAGGCCCCCTCCTCCTCCTCCTCCTCCTCCTCCTCCTCCTGGATCTGTGCCTACCAGAGACGAAGACAACGGCGGTGGTAGTTAGGGTTTCGACAAGCCTCTCCCCCAATATTTGTCCTTGTCGTTCTATAGAAAAAAAAATATTTCTCGTGATTTGTGATCTGTGATCTGTGATTTATGATTTGTGCCAAGGAGTAACCCGGGGAGAGGCGGGCCGCGTGCCGGCGGCTGGGTGAGCGGTGGCGGCGGAGCGCTCGCTGGGCAGCGGGGGTGGAGCTGGGTGCAACCGGAGGTACAAGAAGAGGTGGGGTCCGTTGGATCTTCATCGTAAAAAAAATCGTGTGCTAGAACAGAGCGAAACACCCAAAAGCCAGGTAGCATATCGTTTCATTGCGTACATATTTTTTTTACAAGAAAATGAACAGATTGAGCTCATTCTGACACAAGACAGAACACAAGAAGCAACAAGATGCAACAAGATTAACCTCAGATGGTCCATGAAAAGTCATCCCGCTTTAACACACACGTTTGTTGCAGAGCTTCAACATTGCAGATTTGCAGTTCATGTTCGCTAAAGTACAAAATTATCCCGGATTAGGTACCTAGGATGTTGTGTTAGTTAATTAACGAGATAAAGTGCACTGCTTGGATGCATCCACGCACAATCAGAATGCTGCACAGCCATGCAACGAGGTGTGCCGGGCATCAATGGCGCCCGCCGCCGCGCGTTTCATTCTGGTCGGTTATTGAGCGACGACTGCATCACAGAATCAGAAGCCCATGCCGTCCATGAACCCGCCGTCGTACGCCGCGTCCACCTCGGCGTCGGCGATCATGTCGCCGATCATCAACCCGCCGAGCAGGCCGAGGCCGAGACCCGCCGTCGTGCCCATCCCTGCTCCGCCGCCTGATCTCCCCGCTGGCGCGGCGCCGTGGCCCCCGTACCCGTACGGCGCGGCGCCGTAGCCGTACGCGCCGTACCCGTACTGGTGGTGGTGCGGGTACGCGCCGGCGGGGCCGCCGTAGGGAGCATGACCGTACGGCGGGTACTGCCGCGCGCCGCCGCCGCGCGGGGTCGCGACCGGGTACGCGGTGATGGCTGCGTCGGCGCCCTTGCCGTGGTGCCGCTTGGACGACATGGACGACGCCGGCGGGGCCTGCGTGTACCGGTGGTAGGCGTCCGGCACCGGCGCCGGCGCGTCGGAGAGCCTGTAGGAGATGTGGAGCACGCCGCGCTTGCGTCCGCTGACGGGGCGGCGCACCTGGTAGCTGAGGTGCCTCTGCTCGGCGTTAGCGCTGGCGCCGGCGACGCTGCCCTCGGCCGACGCGGCGGCGAGGTCCTGCATGGGCACGACCACCTCGCCGACGTCGCGGTCGCCGAAGGCGCGCTCGGCGCGGAGCAGCACGTGCAGGGCGAGGCCGCGCGGGTCGGCGTCGGGCGGGATGGTGAACCGCAGCGGGGCGTGCCATATCGGGTTCCGTCCCCCCTCGCGGTCCGCGTACGTCCGGTGCGTCGGCAGCCGCGGGTCGCCGCCGGAGATGGACGCCACGGCGTACACGCGCATCTTGCTGAAGAGCGTCACCCGCTTCAGGTCCTTGGCCGAGATCAGCGTCACCTCCAGCACCTGGTACGCCATTGCGTGGCGCCGCCGGCTGCTCGGACTCTTTTCTTGCCTGTTTCTTATGTGTCGGAATGGTGGAGAGTCGCACTCGGAGGATGGAAGGTTGGTAGATGGCGAAATGACGGTTTTGGCCTTCCAGCTTCTAAGCTCAGTTCGTGGCTTTTTTGGAGGGGGCGATTTTGTGCAATGCCAAGGGCACTTGTATTTGGCGTGGGCACGTGGCCATTGGACAAGAATAGCTTCACTTAGGTTGGTTACATTTGTTATTCTTAGGGCTATGGTTATTAGCGGTAAACCGGCAATGGCGGTTCTTTGACAAATGGTCAAAGAGAAAGCATACAATGTGATTACTGGTAATGAATGGGATATACTTGACGGGTTTACCTTGAATTCGGTTTAGAAAAACACATTTTTCTATACCGTGTTTGAGATTTGAGCTCTTCTTACCTTATGCGATATTGTGGAATCGGGTTCGGAAGTCCTACAAGCTTAGAAATGATCTTGGGGGAGGCAGGCCAGCCAGCGCGGAGGAGGCGGGCATAGGGGTCCATCGATTACCTTACACTACAAAGCGAGACGGTCAATGTTCAGAAAGCTCAATCATCCTCCCACAGAAAAAGAGTCATGAAAGTGTATCAAAGCATGTGACAAGTCTTCAAAACCCTCCAATTCTCTGACAATTGATCAAATGGTAGCACATGACTGATAAACATAAAAAGTGACTGACATAATTGATCAAATCACTATCATCCGTTTGAGCGGTATTGGATCATCTTATTTCCACAAATGACCATCAAATTGGAGCATCCCTTTTGTAACCTGTGGAAGTATTTACCCACAATGAGACAAAGAGATCATCTAAAATGACACCTTTAAGAGACAACATGACACCACCTTAGCTTGTCTCTAGAATCGACATTGTTTTCCTCCCAACATGTGTGTGTGACACACCCTTAGCTTGTCCAGAATTGACAGCATTTTTCTCCAACCATGTAGGGGGAAGGGTGGTGTTGTGTGTGCGCGCACGTGCGTGGTGCTGTGTGTGTTGTGTATGCGCGCACGTGACGTGTGCATGCGCGCACGTGACGTGTGCATGCGCGTGTGTGTGTTCGTGAGTGTGTCTGTCAAATAACCATCAAACTGGAGCATCTCTATGTAAGCCATGGAAGTAGTTACCCACAATGAGACGAAGAGATCTTCTAAAATGACACCTAGAACATGACGCCACCTTAACTTGTCTAGAATTAACATCGTTTCCTCCCAACATGTAGGGTGTGTGTGTGATGAGTGTGCGTGATTGCGTGCGGTGCGCACGCGCGCGTGTGCGTGTGTGTGCGTCTGTGTGTGTTATTTTTTATTTTATTTTTCCCTAACATTATTTTTGAATTATTTTATTTTATTGGGAAAATATAGACCCAATAATTAGTTGATATTTGTGGTTGATGGGATCTTTATAGGTTCACATTTTGTTGATATTTCGTTGAAGTTACTTCCATGCATGAAAAATCTATTATTGATGGTTTCCCTTTAAAGAAAAAGCAAAAAAAAAAGTAAAAGTAAATGAATAATTTTCGTGCAAACAACCCACATCTCTCCCTTGAGATGGTTACATTGTCTATGTGGGCCACAATTTAACACAGTGTTTTCTCTTATAGAAATTCAAAACACATCACAATGTTTACACGACGTCGTCAACCAAATCACCTTACCAAGCCGCTCACCGAATCACAGCTACCTAGCCGCCCTCGAATTGTACCTACCTAGTTGTTCATCGTCGTCCACCAAATCGCTCTTACCCACCCACCCACTGAATGTAACCTAGTCGTCCACCAAACCGCTCTTGCCCACCAGCACCCAGTTCATACCTTCGCAACCACCCACCGTATCAATCCCTATGCAACCGCCAACCGACTCGCACCTACCTAGCCGCCCACCATATCAACCCCTAATGCAGCCGCCCACCGACTCGTACCTACCCAGCCGCCCACCGTATTAACCCTTACTATGCTTATAAAACCGGAGGAAGACCCCACCCCACTCTCACTCGGTCCCTGTGGGCGTGTTTGATACCTGGCCCAACGGCCTGGTTGTGCCCGTGGGCTGCAATACGCGTGTTTGATGTCCTTGGCCCAGTCCGTAGCCCGGTCGCACGGACCAAAAGCGCCCCCTCCGCCTAGATCCAGGGAAACTAACCCTACCTCCGTTTCTCCAGGGCGCGGTTGCATGCGGCTCCTCGTGGGCGATTTTGGGGAGATTTCAAGCGGCGGCGGGTGGCTCGCGCGGGCTCACATGGAAACATTGAAACCTCCATGCGCACTCGTGCCTCCGATGAAAGCTGCCGCCTTTATAAGCGGCCCCTCCGACGCTGCACTACCTTCCTTCTTCTCCCTTCATTCTCCACTCAATCCCATGAGAGACCAGCGCTAGTGGTGAGGTGTGGTGTTCGTCGAGGCAGTGGGCTTCCTCTCCGTTCTCCCGCCTTGGATTTTCTATATTTTATCAACCTTGTAATAGAATGGGAAAACGCCTTTTTTCTAAGAATAATAAAAATTACGAACAATGGCCCTCCTTGCTCCTATCCCCCAAGTCACCCTCCTCTGGAGCCCAAACCCAAACCCAAGCCCAGACCGATCGATCCTGCATCCAAATCTAGGTGCAGTGCGGTGCGTGCGTGTGCGTGCGCGACTGTGCGTGTTTGCGTGTGCGTGTATGTGTGTGTTATTTTTTATTTTATGTTTCCCTAACATTGTTTAAAAATTATTTTTATTTTATGGAAAAAAGTATAGACCCAATAATTAGTTGATATTTGTGGTTGATGGAATTTTTGTAGGTGTTCACATTTTGTTGATGTTTCGTAGAAGTTACTTCCATGTATGAAATTTATGATTGATGGTTTTCATTTAAAGAAAAAACATGAAAAGTATAAGTAAATGAATAATTTTATGCAAACAACCCAAATCTTTCTCTTGAGATGGCTAAGTTGTCTACATGGGCCACAATTTAACACATGCTTTCTCTTATACAAATTTAAAACATATCACATGTTCACACAACGTCGTCTACCAATCCGTTCTTACCTAGACGCTCACCGAATCACATCTACCTAGCCGATCGGCCTTGAATTGTACCTACCTAGTTGTTCACCGTCGTCCACCAAATCGCTCTTACCCAGTCACCCACCGAATGTCACCTAGCCGTCAACCAAACCGCTCTTGCCCACCAGCACCCAGTTCATACCTACGTAGCCGCCCACTGTATCGAAACCTATGCAGCCGCCAACCGACTCGCACCTACCTTGACGCCCACCGTATCAACCCCTAATGCAGCCGCCCACCGACTTGTACCTATGCATCCGCCTACCGTATTAACAATTATTGTGCTTATGGCCCTGTTTGCTTCTCTTATAATCTGTCCTTTTCAGCTTGTTTTTTCAGCTGGAACAGTATTTTTCTCTCACAACAAATCAGCCGGAATAGTGTTTCGGTTTTTTTTAGCGAAGCGAACGAGGCCTATAAAACGGGAGGAAGACCCCACCCCACTCTCACTCGGTCCCTGTGGGCGTGTTTGATACCTGGCTCGATGGCCTGGCTGCGCCCGTGGGCTGTAATACGCGTGTTTGATTTCCTTGGCCCAGTCCGTAGCCCGATCGCACGGATCAAAAGCGCCCCGTCTGCCTGGTTCTAGGGAAACGAACCCTACCTCCATTTCTCCAGGGCGCGGTTGCGTGCGGCTCCTCGTGGGCGATTTTGGGGAGATTTCAAGCGGCGGCGGGTGGCTCACGCATGCTCACATGGAAACATTGAAACCTCCGTGCGCACTCGTGCCTCCGGTGAAAGCTGCCACCTTTATAAGCGGCCCCTCAGGCGCTGCACTACCTTCCTTCTTCTCCCTTCCTTCTCCACTCAATCCCATGAGAGACCAGCGCTGGTGGTGAGGTGTGGTGTTCGTCGAGGCAGTGGGCTTCCTCTCCGCCCTCCCGCCTCGGATTTTCTTTATTTTATCAACCTTGTAATAGAATGGGAAAATGCCTTTTTTCTAAGAATAATAAAAATTACGAACAATGGCCCTCCTTGCTCCTATCCCCAAGTCACCCTCCTCCGGAGCCCAAACCCAAACCCAAGCCCAGACCGATCGATCCTGCATCCTAATCTAGGTGCAGTGCGGTGCGTGCGTGTGTGTGCGCGTGCGTGTGCATGCGCGACTGCGTGTGTGCGCGCGCGTGCACGTGTGTTTGCGTGTGCATGTATGTGTGTGTTATTTTTTATTTTATGTTTCCCTAACATTATTTCTGAATTATTTTTATTTTATGGAAAAAAAGTTAGACCCAATAATAAGTTGATATTTGTGGTTGATGGAATTTTTGTAGGTGTTCACATTTTGTTGATGTTTCCTAGAAGTTACTTCCATGCATGAAATTTATTATTGATGGTTTTCATTTAAAGAAAAAACATGAAAATATAAGTAAATGAATAATTTTATGCAAACAACCCAAATCTTTCTCTTGAGATGGCTAAGTTGTCTACGTGGGCCACAATTTAACACATGCTTTCTCTTATACAAATTTAAAACATATCACATGTTCACACAACGTTGTCTACCAATCCGTTCTTACCTAGCCGCTCACTGAATCATATCTACCTAGCCGCCCTAAGATCGCACCTACCTAGTTGTTCATCATTGCCCACCAAATAGCTCTTACCAACCGAATCACACCGACCTATTCGTCCCCGAGTCGCACATACCCAGCCGTCCACCCTCGCTGACCAAACTGCTCTTGCCCAGCTGCCCACCGTGTCAACCCTTACTGTGCTTATAAAATGGGAGGAAGACCCCACCCCACCCCACTCTCACTCGGTCTCTGTGGGCGCGTTTGATACCCTGTCCCGACAGCCTGGCTGCACCTGTGGGCTGCAATACGCGTGTTTGATGTCCTTGGCCCAGTCCACAGCCCAGCTCGCGTGGACCAAAAGCGCCCCCTCCGACTGACTTTAGGGAAACGGACCCTACCTCCATTTCTCCAGGGTGCAGTTGCGTGTGGCTCCTCGCGGGCGATTTTGGGGCAATTTCGAGCTGCGGCGGGTGGCTCGTGTGGGCTCGCATGGAAATGTTGAAACCTCCGTGCACACGCGCTCGTGCCTCCGGTGAAAGCTGCCGCCTTTATAAGTGGCCCCTCCGGCGCTACGCTGCCTTCCTTCTTCTCCCTTCCTTTCCCACTCAATCCCATGATAGACCAGCACTGGTGGTGAGGTGTGGTGTCCGTCGAGGCGGCGTCCTTCTCTGACGGGCTTCTTCTCCGTTCCCCTGCCCTGAATTTTCTTTGTTTTACCAACCTTGTAATAGAATAGGAAAACCCCTTTTTTCTAAAAATAATAAAAATTACGAACAATGGCGCTCCTTCCTCCGATCCCCAAGTCACCAGCCTCCGGAGCCCAAACCCGAACCCAAGCCCAAACCGATAGACCCTGCATCCAAATCTAGGTGCGATGCGTGTGTGTGTGTGTGTGCACGTGTGTGACTACACGTGTGTGTGTTGCACGTGTTTGTGTGTGTTATTTTTTATTTTATGTTTCCCTAACATTATATTTGAATTATTTTATTTTATGGAAAAAAGTATAGACCCAATAATTAGTTGATATTTGTGGTTGATGCAATTTTAGTACGTATTCACATTTTGTTGATGTTTCATTGAAGTTACTTCCATGCATGAAATTTATGATTGATGGTTTTCATTTAAAGAAAAAACATGAAAAGTATAAGTAAATGAATAAATTTCTACAAACAACCCAAATCTTTCTCTTGAGATGGCTAAGTTGTCTACATGGGCCACAATTTAAGACATGCTTTCTCTTATGCAAATTTAAAACATGTCACAGTGTTCACACGACGTCGTCTACCAATCCGTTCTTACCTAGCCGCTCACCGAATCACATCTACCTAGCCGATCGGCCACGAATTGTACCTACCTAGTTATTCACCGTCGTCCACCAAATCGCTCTTACCCAGTCACCCACCAAATGTCACCTAGCCATCCACCAAACCGCTCTTGCCCACCAGCACCCAGTTCATACCTACGCAGCCGCCCACTGTATCAAACCCTACGCAGCCGCCAACCGACTCGTACCTACCTTGCCGCCCACCATATCAACCCCTGATGCAGCCGCCCACCGACTTGTACCTACGTAGCCGCCCACCATATTAACAATTACAGTGCTTATAAAACAGGAGGAAGATCCCACCCCACTCTCACTCGGTCCCTGTGGGCGTGTTTGATACCTGGCCCGATGGCCTGGCTACGCTCGTGGGCTGCAATACACGTGTTTGATGTCCTTTGCCTAGTCTGTAGCCCGGTGGCACGGACCAAAAGCGCCCCCTCTGCCTGGTTCTAGGGAAACGAACCCTACCTCCATTTCTCCATGGTGCGGTTGCGTCCGACTCCTCGTGGGCGATTTTGGGGAGATTTCAAGCGGCAACGGGTGGCTCGTGCTGGCTGAAAGGTCCTAATGGCTAGAGGGGGGTGAATAGCCTAATAAAATTTCTACAACAACACTTAACAAAATAGTTAGACAATTTTGAGGCGAAGCAAGTGTTGCGCTAGCCTACTCAAAATGCAAGCCACCTACCATAATTCTAGTTTAGATAGTGTCGATTCACACAAGAGGTATGACACTACCCTATGTTAGTGTGCTCTCAAAGGCTAACTAAAGAGCCACACCAACCAAGCAAGCAAGCTCTCACAACTAGTTACACTAAAGAGCTTGTCAACTAGTTTGTGATAATGTAAATAGAGTGATCAAGATAGTTATACCGCCATGTAGAGGAGTGAACCAATCAATCACAAGGATAAATAACAATGAAGACCAATCGCCTCGGAATCAAAGGATGAACACAATGATTTTTACCGAGGTTCACTTAATTGCCGGCAAGCTCCTCCTCGTTGTGGCGATTCACTCACTTGGAGGTTCACGCGCTAATTGGCTTCACACGCCAAATCCTCAATAGGGTGTCGCACAACCAACACAAGATGAGGATCACACAAGCCACGAGCAATCCACTAGAGTACCTTTTGGCGCTCCACCGGGGAAGGTCAAGAACCCCTCACAATCACCACGATCGGAGCCGGAGATAATCACCACCCTCCGCTCAACGATCCTCGCTGCTCCAAGCCGTCTAGGTGGCGGCAACCACCAAGAGTAACAAGCGAAATCCATAGCGAAACACGAACACCAAGTGCCTCTAGATGCAATCACTCAAGCAATGCACTTGGATCACTCCCAATCTCACTATGATGATGAATCAATGATGGAGATGAGTGGGAGGACTTTGGCTAGGCTCACAAGGTTGCTATGTCAATGAAAATGGCCAAAGATGTGAGCCATAGCCGGCCATGGGGCTTAAATAGAAGCCCCCACGAAATAGAGCCGTTGTACCCCTTCACTGGGCACAATGTGCTCTGACCGGACGCTCCGGTCCATTTGACCGGACGCCATCCCTCAGCGTCTGATCCACTGATGGACGCCATGTGTTACTGGCTTCAAATGCTGTTCGTCAGATGTCAACGGCTACGAGGCTGACCGGACGCTCCGGCAAAACTGACCGGACGCTGGAGCCTCAGCGTTCGGTCGAGTACAGTAAGGGTCAAAAACCAGTTTTCCTCGACCGGACGTGTTCGGTCCACCTCGACCGGACATAGCCTAGCGTTCGGTGGTAAACCCTAGCCACTTACCGCCAGTCAGCATGACCGGACGTAGGCAGTCAGCGTCTGGTGCTTTTGGATCCAGCGTTCGGTCACTTGACCGACGCTGGCATCTCCTCCATTCTTCTTCACCCTTGCTCAAGTGTGCTAACCACCAAGTGTATCACCTTGTGCACATGTGTTAGCATATTTTCACAAACATTTTCAAGGATGTTAGCACTCCACTAGATCCTAAATGCATATGCAATGAGTTAGAGCATCTAGTGGCACTTTGATAACCATATTCCGATACGAGTTTCATCCCTCTTAATAGTACGGCTATCAAACCTAAATGTGATCACACTCTCTAAGTGTCTTGATCACCAAAACAAAATAGCTCCTACACATTATACCTTTGCCTTGAGCTTTTTGTTTTTCTCTTTCTTCTTTTCAAGTTTAAGCCCTTGATCAACGCCATGCCATCACCATTGTCATGTTATGATCTTCATTAGCTTCTCCACTTGAGATGTGCTACCTATCTCATGATCACTTGATAAACTAGGTTAGCGCTTAGGGTTTCATCAATTCACCAAAACCAAACTAGAGCTTTCAATCTCCCCCTTTTTGGTAATTGATGACAACCCTTACACAAAGATATGAATTGAAATTCAATTGAATCCATGTTGCTTGCCCAAGCATTTTTACCATGTGTAAAAGGATATGGACAAGTTTCATGAACCCCAAATGGTAGCAATTGCTCCCCCTACATATGTGCTAAGAGTTTGAATTATAGCTTGCACATATGCTTAGATAGGAAATATAGGAGTCAATGTCTACCAAATGATGCTAAGGTATAAAAGATGGACCTTTGAAGCGTGATACCAATCGGAGTGCACTAATATATCATCCTTAGCACCATGGTTAGCTCAAAATCACTTGGAAACATACTTTAGAAAGATACCACTTGTAAAGGCTTACTTGAAAAATGAAAGTTATCTAGTGATTTCATTTTATCATTCAATCTTACAACTAACATTCATCACACAAGTATGGATGTTTAAATTTAATACTTGTGCCATGCAAGCAAACATATGAAATGCACATTTAAATGCACCATACAAGTTCATGAGCTTGCTCCCCCTACTTGTGTGCTCAAAATGTTAATTGATTCCTTTCCATTGTCATATCTCTCCCCCTATGCCAAGTTCTCCCCCTTTGTTGTCTTTTCACTATCTTAGTACACTAATATCTTCGTTTTTCTCCCCATGTACTAGTATCTTTGTTTCTCTCCCCCTTTGTCATCAATGACCATAAAGGTTCTAAATATAGATAGTATTACTTGTAGGGTCGAGATTATCAATGTCAATCAATGGGGTGAGGATTATTTTCTCAAATTTGGTTTAGTCTAGATTATTTACCAAAGATATTTAACTCGGTTTGATCCAAGGACAAGCTTCTTCACACCTCCAAATAAGGGTTATCTTGTACCATGTTGAGTTAAACACTTATAGCTCATTTTCTAGATTAAACACTAGGTTTACAAGCCCATAAACATGTCATATGCTATCACTAGATCAAATCAAGCATAGAAGCAATAGTGATACCATATAAACATCAAATTCATTTGATTTTCATGAATGAGCTTAATAAAATAGAACCATTTGAAAGGTCCTAATTAGATTGAAAATATGACTAGATGCACTAAACATGTCCTTAGCAAGGATGTGTGTCATGCCAATCAACTTTTACCTTGGATCGCTCGAAGGATAGGCATGTCATATGAGTGGGGGTGCATCAACACATATTTGAGAAATCCAATATGTTCAACTCATTCCTTAGCTTGCAAAACCTTTTCTCATCCAATGGCTTGGTGAATATATCGGCAAGTTGATCTTCGGTGCCTACACTCTCAATGCAAATATCCCCCTTTTGTTGGTGATCTCTTATGAAATGATGGCGGACATCAATGTGCTTTGTTCTTGCATGTTGCACCGGATTGTTGGTCAACTTAATTGCACTCTCATTGTCACATAGCAATGACACTTTCTTGAACTTGATTCCAAAGTCACTCAAAGTGGCCTTCATCCAAAGTATTTGTGCACAACAACTACCGGCGGATATGTATTCGGCTTCGGCGGATGATAATGCAACACTATTTTGCTTCTTTGATGACCATGAAACAAGTGATCTTCCCAACAATTGACATGTGCCCGATGTGCTCTTCCTTTCAACCTTGCATCCCGCATAATCCGAGTCAGAGTAACCAACTAGCTCAAACTTTGCTCCTTTGGGATACCACAAACCAATATTTGGTGTATGCTTCAAGTACCTCAATATTCTCTTTGTAGCCTTCAAATGACTTTCTCTTGGTGAGGCTTGAAATCTTGCACACATGCATACACTAAACATGACATCCGGCCTTGATGCGGTCACATAGAGTAGGCTTCCAATCATAGACTGATACAACTTTTGATCTACTATGTTTCCACTTGCATCACTATCTAAGTTGCCATTTGTTCCCATTGGTGTGCTAATGACTTTGCTATCAATCATGCCAAACTTCTTGATCATGTCCTTGATGTACTTGCTTTGACTCACAAATGTACCATTCTTTAATTGCTTGATTTGAAGACCAAGGAAGTAACTCAATTCTCCAATCATGGACATCTCAAACTCATTAGCCATCATCTTTCCAAACTTATCACAAAATTCTTGATTGGTTGATCCAAATATGATATCATCAACATAGATTTGCAATACAAATAGATCTTTTCCAATCTTCTTGATGAAAAGAGTGGTGTTAACATTGCCCATTGTGAACCCTTTAGAGAGTAGGAAATCCCTCAATCTCTCATACCATGCTCTAGGTGCTTGCTTCAAGCCATACAATGCTTTCTTCAACTTGTATACATGGCTAGGGTTTCTTATCATCTTCAAAACCGGGAGGTTGCTCAACATATACTTCTTCATTGATATAACCATTGAGAAATGCACTCTTAACATCCATTTGATAGAGCTTGATGTTGTGGGCACAAGCATAGGCTAGCAAGATTCTAATTGCTTCCAATCTAGCAACCGGGACATATATTTCTCCAAAGTCAAGACCTTCAACCTTGTGTATAGCCTTGTGCTACCAATCTTGCTTTGTTCCTTACCACTATCCCTATCTTGATCTTGCTTGTTTGTAAAGACCCATTTGGTTTCCAATCACATTATGTCCCTTTGGTCTTTCTATCCAACTCTCATACTTGATTTCTTGTGAAGTTATTCAATTCTTCATGCATAGCATTCACCCAATCAACATCCATCAAAGCTTCATCTATCTTCTTTGGTTCAATGGATGACACAAATGAGAAGTGTTCACAAAATGATGCTAATCTTGATCTTGTTTGTACACCTCTTGAAATATCACCTAATGATTGTATCCAAAGGATGATCTCTTGCAATACTTGTTGGTTGGAGCAACGGAACTTGATTGCTTGCACTTGCTTGATCATTGGGTTGAGATGATGTACTAGCCACTTGATCTTGTTCATTATCATGAGATTCACTTGCACTAACTTGATTTGTATCATCTTGCACATTTGAGTTGGAGAGCACTTGTACTTGATCATCTTCATCATCAATCACTTGTCCTAGGCCTTAATTCACCAATATCCATGTTCTTCATGGCATTTGAAAGTTGAATGCCTCTAACATCTTCTAAGTTCTCATTCTCTACTTATGAACCCTTGGTTTCATCAAATTCAACATCATGAACTTCCTCAAGAGTACCACTATCCAAATTCCAAACTCTATATGCTTTGCTTGTAGTGGAATAACCAAGTAGGAATCCTTCATCACATTTCTTGTCAAACTTGCCCAATCTAGTGCCTTTCTTCAAGATATAGCATTTGCAATCCAAAGACCCAAAATATGCAATGTTGGGCTTTCTACCATTCAAGAGCTCATATGGTGTCTTCTCTTTCAATCGGTGACAATAGAGGCGGTTGCTACTAATAGCAAGCGGTGTTGATAGCTTCGGCCCAAAAGGATTGACTCACATTGTATTCACTAAGCATAGACCTTGCCATATCAATGAGTGTTCTATTCTTCCTCTCAACAAGGCCATTTGATTGGGGATGTGTACTTAGGCTGAAGAATTGATGTCTAATTCTAAATTCATCATATAACTCATCAATTCTAGTATTCTTGAACTCACTACCATTGTCACTTCTAACTCTCTTGATGGTTGTTTCAAACTCATTGTGAATGCCCTTGACAAATGATTTGAATATTGCAAATACATCACTTTTGTCCACTAGAAAGAATACCCATGTGTATCTAGTGTAGTCATCCACTATCACTAATCCATATTTGTTTCCACCGATACTAGTGTATTGTGTTGGCCCAAACAAATCCATGTGCAATAACTCAAATGCTTTACTAGTGCTCATCATGCTTTTCTTAGGATGGGTGTTTCCAACTTGTTTGCCAGGCATTGACAAGATCTACAAAGCTTATCCTTTTCAAACACAACATCTTTCAAGCCTTTAACTAAGTCATGCTTAACCAATCTATTCAATTGTTTCATTCCAACATGACCAAGCCTTCTATGCCATAACCAACCCATGCTAGACTTAGTGAACAAGCATGTAGATAATCTAGCTTCACTAGCATTGAAATCAACCAAGTATAGATTCTCATATCTAAAGCCTTTGAAGATCAAGTTAGAGCCATCTACACTTATGATTTCTACATCATCTACCCCAAATATGCATTTGAATCCAAGATCACACAATTGAGCCATGGATAGCAAATTGAAGTTTAAGCTCTCTACTAGCAACACATTGGATATGCTCATGTCATTGGATATTGCAATCTTACCAAGCCCTTTGACCTTGCCTTTGCCATTATCACCAAATGTGATACTATCATAACCATCATTGCCATTGGTGTTGATTGAGTTGAACATTCTTGCATCACCTGGTCATGTGTTGAGTGCACCCACTATCAAGAACCCAATGCCTTCCTCCAGCTTTAGTAATTGACCTACAAAAGAAGATCAATTCTTTTTAGGTACCCAAACTTACTTGGGTCCTTGAAGGTTAGTTACTAAGCTCTTTGGAACCCAAATGGCTTTCTTCTTTGAGCCCATCCATGGTTTGCCTAATGAACTTAGCCTTTACACCATTTGTACCCTTAGTAAGCATATAGCATGAATCAAGCTTTATGAAGGATACATTAGCATTTTTGCTCTTATTTTTGCATTCTTGCTCTTTGTGACCAACTTGCTTGCAACTAGTGCAAAATCGACCATTGTTCTTCACAAAACTAGTCTTATGAGGAGCAAAGGCCAGCCTTGCCTTTCGTGGGGGTATAGCCCAATCCCTCTTTGTAGAGAGAAGCTCTTTGGCTACCCAAGCACATAAGCAAGCGGTCCTCACCACCATAAGCCTTAGCCAAGGTGTGAGTGAAGCTTAGTGACCTCCTTCTTGAGGTTCTCATTCTCAACCACTAGTGAGGCATCACTAAGTGAGACCATCACTACTAGATGAGGTAGAAGTGGGAAGTAGCTACAAGAAGAGTTAGTAGGAGCAACAATGATAGGCATAGATAGTGATTCATCTATTATGTCACAAGTTAAACTTACATTGCAAGTTTCAACATGCTTCTTTTTATTTTACTCATCAAGCAAAGAGGAATGAGCCTTTCAAGCTTTTTGTGAGCTTTGCCTAAGCTTCTCATTGGCTTCCTCTAGCCTCTCATGAGATGCATTGAGCTCATCAAAGGCTTGCTTAAGGGCTTTTAGTTCCTTACTGCAAGCTTTTGCATTCCCTTCTCTTGATATCAAAGTGTTCTCTAGCATCTTCTAGCATGTCAATTAATTCATCTTTAGTAGGTTCATCATCATCACTATCACTATCATTTTCATTTTCATGTTCATTATCATCAACATGTTCTTCATCACTTTCATCATCACAAGATTGTACCTTAGTGGACTTAGCCATGAAGCATGATGAAGATTCGAAGAGAGAAGGCTTCTCATTGATGGCAATGCTTGCAAGAACCTTCTTCTTGGTGGTCTTATGATCATCACTATCATCATCATCATCATCACTTGAGGAAGCATCACTATCCCTAAGTGACTACATATGAACCACCCTTCTTCTTCTTGAAGGCCATCTTGTCCTTCTTCTCTTTTCTTTTCCTTCTTGTCCTTCTTCTTATTCTTCTTGTTGTCATCATCATTGTCACTATTGTATGGGCATTGAGCAATAAGATGATCTTTGCTTCCACACTTGAAGCACCTTCTTGACTCTTCTTTGTTCTTGAATGAAGATTTCTTTCTTCTTGCACGATAGCCCTTCTTCACCATGAACTTGCCAAATCTTTTGACAAAGAGAGCCATCTTCTATCATCATCATCATCATCCCAAGATTCATCTTCTTCACTTGATGTCTCTTGCTTAGCTTTGCCCTTTGATGATGTGGCCTTGAATGCCATGCTCTTCTTCTTGTCATCCTTCTTCTCATCTTTCTTCTCCTTCTTTTCTTCCTTCTCATCTTCATCTCTATATGTATCATCGGTCATGATGTCTCCTAATACTTGGTTTGGTGTCATGGTGTCCAAACCACTCCTTACTAGAATAGTGACCAATGTGCCAAATCTTGAAGGTAAGCATCTCAAGAACTTGTGGGAGAAGTCCTTGTCCTTCACCTCTTCTCCAAGTGCTTTGAGATCATTGATGAGCACTTGAAGCCTATGGAACATCTCTGGACACACTCTCATCATCCTTCATCTTGAAGCTTGCAAACTTCTCTTTGAGAATGTATGCCTTTGCACCCTTCACGGCTTAAGTGCCCTCAAATGATTCTTCTAACTTCTTCCAAGCCTCATGAGCCATCTCAATATTCTTGATTTGCTCAAATGTTCTCTCATCAATTGCATCATGAATAGCACTTAGAGCAATGTCATTATTTTGGAGAAGTACTTCTTCGGCCCGTGGTGGGATTCTCCGGATCACCAATCTCAATTTTGGTTTCTACCACCTTCCACACCTTTCTATTGATTGACTTGATGTGTGTTGTCATCTTTGACTTCCAATAAGGATAATTTGTGCCATCAAATTGGAGTGGCTTCTTGGTGTTGTTGATTTGAGCCATTTTAACACCGAAGGTTGTTAAGCCTCAAATAACGGTGACCTCGGCTCTGATACCACTTGAAAGGTCCTAATGGCTAGAGGGGGGTGAATAGCCTAATAAAATTTCTACAACAACACTTAACAAAATAGTTAGATAATTTTGAGGCGAAGCAAGTGTTGCGCTAGCCTACTCAAAATGCAAGCCACCTACCACAATTCTAGTTTAGATAGTGTCGATTCACACAAGAGGTATGACACTACCCTATGTTAGTGTGCTCTCAAAGGCTAACTAAAGAGCCACACCAACCAAGCAAGCAAGCTCTCACAACTAGTTACACTAAAGAGCTTGTCAACTAGTTTGTGATAATGTAAAGAGAGTGATCAAGATAGTTATACCGCCGTGTAGAGGAGTGAACCAATCAATCACAAGGATGAATAACAATGAAGACCAATCGCCTTGGAATCAAAGGATGAACATAATGATTTTTACCGTGGTTCACTTGCTTGCCGGCAAGCTACTCCTCGTTGTGGCGATTCACTCACTTGGAGGTTCATGCGCTAATTGGCTTCACACGCCAAACCCTCAATAGGGTGCCGCACAACCAACACAAGATGAGGATCACACAAGCCACAAGCAATCCACTAGAGTACCTTTTGGCACTCTGCCGGGGAAAGGTCAAGAACCCCTCACAATCACCACGATCAGAGCCGGAGACAATCACCACCCTCCGCTCAACGATCCTCGCTGCTCCAAGCCATCTAGTTGGTGGCAACCACCAAGAGTAACAAGTGAAATCCGCTAGCGAAACACGAACACCAAGTGCCTCTAGATGCAATCACTCAAGCAATGCACTTGGATCACTCCCAATCTCACTATGATGATGAATCAATGATGGAGATGAGTGGGAGGACTTTGGCTAGGCTCATAAGGTTGCTATGTCAATGAAAATGGCCAAAGATGTGAGCCATAGACGGCCATGGGGCTTAAATAGAAGCCCCCATGAAATAGAGCCGTTGTACCCCTTCACTGGGCACACTACGCTTTGACCAGACGCTCCGGTCCATTTGACCAGACGCCATCCCTCAGCATCTGGTCCACTGATGGACGCCATGTGTTACTGGCTTCAAATGCTGTTCGTCAGATGTCAACGGCTACGAGGCTGACCGGACGCTCCGGCAAAACTGACCGGACGCTGGAGCCTTAGCGTCCGGTCGAGTACAGTAAGGGTCAAAAACTAGTTTTCCTCAACCAGACACGTCCGGTCCACCTCGACCGGACACAGCCCAGCGTTCGGTGGTAAACCCTAGCTACTGTACCGCCAGTCAGCGTGACCGGACACAGGCAGTCAGCGTCCGGTGCTTTTGGATCCAGCGTCCGGTCACTTGACCGACGCTGGCATCTCCTCCATTCTTCTTCACCCTTGCTCAAGTGTGCTAACCACCAAGTGTATCACCTTATGCACATGTGTTAGCATATTTTCACAAATATTTTCAAGGAATGTTAGCACTCCACTAGATCCTAAATGCATATGCAATGAGTTAGAGCATCTAGTGGCACTTTGATAACCTGTATTCCGATACGAGTTTCACCCCTCTTAATAGTACGGCTATTCAAACCTAAATGTGATCACACTCTCTAAGTGTCTTGATCACCAAAGCAAAATAGCTCCTACACATTATACCTTTGCCTTGAGCTTTTTGTTTTTCTCTTTCTTCTTTTCAAGTTTAAGCCCTTGATCAATGCCATGCCATCACCATTGTCATGTTATGATCTTCATTAGCTTCTCCACTTGAGATGTGCTACCTATCTCATGATCACTTGATAAACTAGGTTAGCACTTAGGGTTTCATCAATTCACCAAAACCAAACTAGAGCTTTCACTGGCTCACATGGAAACATTGAAACCTCCATGCACGCGCTCATGCCTCCGGTGAAAGCTACCATCTTTATAAGCGGCCCCTCCAGCACTGCGCTACCTTCGTTCTTCTCCCTTCCTTCTCCACTCAATCCTATGAGAGACTGGCACTGGTGGTGGGGTGTGGTGTTCGTCGAGGCAATGGGCTTCCTCTCCATTCTCCCGCCTTAGATTTTCTTTATTTTATCAACCTTATAATAGAATGGGAAAACGCCTTTGTTCTAAGAATAATAAAAATTACAAACAAAGGCCCTCCTTGCTCCTATCCCGAAGTCACCCTCCTCTGGAGCACAAACCCAAACCCAAGCCCAAACCGATCGATCCTGCATCCAAATCTAGGTGCGGTGCGGTACGTGCGCGTGCATGTGTGTGCGTGTGTGCGCCTGACTGCGTGTGTGTGCGCATGCACGTGTGTTTGCGTGTGCATGTCTGTGTGTGTTATTTTTTTATTTTATGTTTCCCTAACATTATTTCTAAATTATTTTATTTTATGGAAAAAAGTATAGACCCAATAATTAGTTGATATTTGTGGTTGATGGAATTTTTGTAGGTGTTCACATTTTGTTGGTGTTTCGTAGAAGTTACTTCCATGCATGAAATTTATGATTGATGGTTTTCATTTAAAGAAAAAACGTGAAAATTATAAGTAAATGAATTATTTTCTGCAAACAACCCAAATCTTTCTCTTGAGATGGCTAAGTTGTCTAAGTGGGCCACAATTTGACACACGCTTTCTCTTATACAAATTTAAAACATGTCACAATGTTCACATGACGTCATGTACCAATCCGTTCTTACCTAGCCGCTCATCGAATCACATCTACCTAGCTGCCCTTGTGTTGTATGTACCTACCTAGTTGTTCACCATTGTCCACCAAATTGCTCTTACTCAGCCACCCACCGAATATCACCTAGCCGTCCACCAAACCGCTCTTGCAATTGCCCACCAGCACCCAGTTCATACTTACATAGCCGCCCACCATATCATACCCTACGCAGCCGCCAACCGACTCGCACCTACCTAGCCACCCACCATATCAACCCCTAATGCAGCCGCCCACTGACTTGTACCTACCCCAGCCGCCCACCGTATTTACCCTTACTGTGCTTATAAAATGGGAGGAAGACCCCACCCCACTCATACCCCACCCTACTCTCACTCGGTATCTATGGGCATGTTTGATACCCTGGCCCGACAGCTTGGCTGTGCCCATGGGCTGCAATATGCGTGTTTGATGTCCTTGGCCCAGTCCACAGCCCGGCTCACGAGGACCAAAAGCGCCCCTCCACCTGGCTCCAGGGAAACGAACCCAACATCCGTTTGTCTAGGGCGTGGTTGCGTGTGGCTCCTCGTGGGTGATTTTGGGGTGACTTCGAGCGGCGGCAGATGGCTCGCGTGGGCTCGCATGGAAACACTGAAACCTCCATGCATGCTTGTGCCTACATTGAAAGCTGCCGCCTTTATAAGTGGCCTCTTTGGCGCTGCGCTGCCTTCCTTTCTTCCGCCTTCCTTCTCCACTCAATCCCAGTAAGAGACCAGCACATGGTGGTGAGGTGTGATGTCCGTCGAGACGGTGTCCTTCCCCGGCGGGCTTCCTCTCTGTTCCCCGAGCCAGATTTTCTTTGTTTTATCAGCCTTGTAATAGAATGGGAAAACCCCTTTTTTCTAAAAATAATAAAAATTGCGAACTTGGGCCCTCCTTGCTCTGATCCCAAGTCACCCTCCTCCGGAGCCCAAACCCAAACCCAAGCCCGGACCGATCGACCCTGCATCCAAATCTAGGTGCGATGCGTGCTTGTGTGCGTGCGTGTGCGTGCACGACTGCGCGTGTGTGTGCATGCACAGTGTTTGCGTGTGCGAGTCTGTTTGTGTTATTTTTTGTTTTATGTTTCCCTAACATTGTTTTTGAATTATTTTATTTTATAAAAAAGTATAGACCCAATAATTAGTTGATATTTGTGGTTGATGGAATTTTTGTAGGTTGTTCACATTTTGTTCATGTTTCATTGAAGTTACTTTCATGCATGAAATTTATGATTGATGGTTTTCATTTAAAGAAAAAACATGAAAAGTATAAGTAAATGAATAATTTTATGCAAACAACCCAAATCTTTCTCTTGAGATGGCTAAGTTGTCTACGTGGGCCACAATTTAACACATGCTTTCTCTTATACAAATTTAAAACATATCACATGTTCACACAACGTCGTCTACCAATCCATTCTTACCTAGCCGCTCACCGAATCATATCTACCTAGTCGCCCTAAGATCGCACCTACCTAGATGTTCATCAGCGCCCACCAAACAGCTCTTACCAACCGAATCACACCGACCTATTCATCCCTAAGTCGCACATACCCAGCCATCCACCCTCGCCGACCAAACCGCTCTTGCCCAGCTGCCCACTGTGTCAACCCTTACTGTGCTTACAAAACGGGAGGAAGACCCCACCCCACTCATACCCCACCCCACTCTCACTCGGTCTCTATGGGCATGTTTGATACCCTGTCCCGACGGCCTGGTTGCGCCTGTGGGCTGCAATACGCATGTTTGATGTCCTTGGCCTAGTCCGTAGCCTGGCTCGCATGGACCAAAAGCGCCCCTCCACTTAGCTCTAGGAAAATGAACCCTACCTCTGTTTCTCCTCCAAAGTGTAGTTGCGTGTAGCTCACGAGCGATTTTGAGCGGCGCCGGGTAGCTCGTGTGGGCTCGGATGGAAACGTTGAAACCTCCGCGCACGCGCTCGTGCCTTTGGTGAAACCTGCCACCTTTATAAGTGGCCCCTCCGGCGGTGCGCTGCCTTCCTTCTTCTCCCTTCCTTCTTCACTCAATCCTGTGAGAGACCAGCGCTGCTGGTGAGGTGTGTGGTGTCCGTTGAGGCGGCGTCCTTCCCCGGTGGGCTTCCTCTCTGTTCCCTCGCCTTGGATTTTCTTTGTTTTATCAACCTCATAATAGGATAGGAAAACCCCTTTTTTCTAAAAATGATAAAAATTACGAACAATGGCCCTCCTTCCTCTGATCCCCAAGTCACCCTCCTACGGAAGCCCAAACCCAAACCCAAAACCAGACCTGATCGACCTGCATCCAAATCTAGATGTAATGCGTGCATGTGTGTGCGTGACTACGCATGCATGTGCGTGTTTGCGTGTGTTATTTTTTGTTTTATGTTTTCCTAACATTATGTTTTATTATTTTATTTTCATTGGGAAAAGCATAGGCCTAATAGTTAGTTGATATTTGTGATTGATGGAATTATTTGTAGGTTTTCACATTTTGTTGATGTTTCATTGAAACTAATTCCATGCATGAAATTTATGATTGATAGTTTTCATTTAAAGAAAAAACATAAAAGTAAAAGTAAATGAATAATATTCGTGCAAACAACCCAAATCTCTCTCTTTAGATGGCTAAGTTGTCTATGTGGGCCACAATTTAACATGCATTTTCACTTATAGAACTCTAAAACACATCACAATGTTCACATGACGTCAGTCTACCAATCCGTTCTTACCTAGCCGCTCACCGAATCACATCTACCTAGCCACCCATGAATTGTACCTACCTAGTTGTTCACCGTCGTCCACCAAATCAATCTTACCCAGCCACCCACTGTTGGGGGGAGGTACCCCTGGCACCGCTCCCCCCTAACCCTCGACCTGACGCTGGCTCAACTAACCCACCCTCGTCCTGGGTACCGCGCCCCATGACGAGGGTGCCCTTGATTGGTTTACTTCATCTGTGTGTTTAGGCGACGCGCCTGAAGGTCAGCTACGCCAGAGGAGCATGGCGAGAAGGGCGCAAGATGGGGATGGCGAATGAACCCTCACTGGGGGAACGTGAAGGTCGCTGCTAGCCATGGGAAGGGACCATCCCGTCAGCAATTGGGCCCAGGAGTGGTTGGCTGAGGAAAGGAGATTACTCTCTAATGTAATATTTATTCCCCGAAATGGGTGGATCACGGCCAATGCACCCTCATCGACGAAAAAGCACAGGTAAAGATTTATACCAAGCAGGGTCTCCAACCGCCCAACCCCCGCTCAGTACAAAACATTCCTCCAAACCTCACAAAAAGCAAACCCCACCCGCCCATTAAGACTAAGGACGGACGCGGAGGTCAAGACAAGTGAGCACCCTCGCAAAGCGCCAGGGAGCTCATAAAAGCAAACCCCACCCACCCTTAAGATAGGGACGGACGCAGAGGTCAAAACAAGTGAGCACCCTCGCAAAGCGCCAAGGGCTCACAAAAAGCAAAACCCACCCGCCCTTAACAAAAGGACAGACACAGGAGGTCAAAACAATTTAGCATCATCGCAAAACTGCCAGACGCTCACAAAAGCAGAGGTTCAAACAAGTGAGCACCCTCGTAAAACGCTAGGGGCTCACAGCGTAAACCCCCCACATCCCCAAGATAGAAAGACGGACACAGTGCCACCCGTCCTCAAAACAAAAGGACGGTAACGAGGGTCAAAGCACGCTGAACACCCTTGTAAAGCAAAACAACTCTAACCAAAGGGCATCCTCGTACCACCTGACTCAAAATCAAAAAAAACAAAAACAAAAAGGGAGCCCACAAGAATATTAAATCAATCGTCAAAATTCAAATACAAGACCAATCACCTCAAATGACGCATTCACTCCACACACCAACCTCACCAACAAAACATTAATCTCTCATAAACCAGTCGCATTTACCACTACATCGAGAAACGAATAGACTGAGATTAAATGCTCCATAAACAAACCACCCACCCAATCAACATTAAAAACAAACTACCACACCAAAATCCAACACTCGATTCACCCTAAAAATACCACCCCAATCCACCCAATGGGTCGATCAGCAACCACTGCAACAGCCACAATCCTCAACCTCCCCACACTCAAAAATGCCTCTCAAACCTCCAAACCCTCGCAAGAGAAAAGCCCCACCTAAAAAACCACCAGACCCCACCCTCGACAATCCAAACGAGGGTACCATAAGAACAAACGTAATGCTAGGGACAACTAGAACAATCTCATCCGTGAGCCCAATCAACGTAGTCCCAAAGCCTGGAGCACACTGGGGGATACCACAAGAAAAAACATAACATCCCCCCGAGCACTCCCTCGCCACCAATCTCGAGCCCGGAGTGAAGGGATTGCCAACACCTCCTACTGGAAGCTGGTGTGTGCCATCCGACACCTCCACCCAACTATACGAGACCCAAGGATCGCATATATCTAGCAACCCTCGCACGGAAGGTTCAGTGGAAGCAAAGTCGATAAGGGCTACGGCGCCATCCACAAGTAATTCAAGAGGAGGGGTTTCAATCCCTCCCTTCTACAAGTGGGCAATCAGCCACACGATAAAGAAGCTTCGCTAAGAACAAGAACATGAAGGCGCTCTAGGAGAAACTCGTGCTCAGAGCGGTGTGGAGCCTCGCGGGGTCCAAGCTCCACAAGAAGGAAACATGTGACCCCCACGGCCAACCAAGACAGCATCAACCGGTACCTTCATCACTAAGGCGAAAACAAATCACAGAGGGCTCACCAAGGTTCACCATCAATCGACGAGTAGCACCAAAACTATTGTATCATCTTCCACGTAGACGACAATCGAAAAAGTTCACCACGGCAAACCCTCGATGTATTTAGAACTAGCACTGCTATGTAACCCCTGTCAAAGAAAATAAAGTCAAACCCAGCATCCTTTTCTCATTCTACTTTCACCCAAAGCGCATCAAGTTTCGAACAACAGTGAGCCTCGCTTAAAAAGAAAAAAGGGCATCGCTGCACGTCAAGCTTTAGAAAATGAAAAACAGTGAGCCTTGCCTAAAAAGAAAAGGAGGCATCGCTGCAGGTCAAGTTTTAGAAAACAAAAAACAGTGAGCCTCACCCAAAAGAAAAGGGGGCGTCGCTGCACGTCAAGTTTTAGAAAACGAAAAGTAGCAAGCCTCACCTAAAAAGACAAGGGGTATCGCTCCACGTCAAGTTTTAGAAAATGAAAAATAGCGAGCCTCGCTCAAAACAAAAGAGGGCATCACTATGCATGAAGTTTTAGAAAGCAAAAAATAGCGAGCCTCGCCTAAAAAGAAAAGGGAGCATCACTGCATGTCAAGTCTCAGAAAACAAAAAAGCAACGAGCCTCGCCTAAAAAGAAAAGGAGCCATCATCGTGAAACAAAGCGCAAAAAAATGAAAACCAACAACAAAATCGCATCGTATCCTGACTCCTCAGTTAAACAACACCAAATAACGTTTATAGCAACTGGAAACCTACACGGGGCTCCCAATAACATGTCAAATTTACAACAGCAATTGTTACATCGATAAAAAGCAGACTTCAAGTCGACCCTCGGCACTCGAACTCCTAGACATCAGGAGCATCCTCTTCAAAACACACCTCACATGCCACCTCCCTCGCCATCTCCACATCTGTATTCTCAAGCACACCTTCAACCAGTTCACCTGCTACACTCTCCACAAACTCAGCTACATCATCCACAACCACCCACAAACCCTAACCCCCGCCTGACCCCTCATCCTTTACGATTGGCCCCCAAAGAATGGATGTCATAGGAACCAAAAGCAAATCACCTTTCAAAGCCCTCATGTGATACATACGCCAATGGTCTCGCTCATCAAGATCAACGACTCTGGCTTCGGCACCTTCAACTCCCCCTCGACATCCAAACTTAGGAGCCCTCGCCCAAAAATAAAGTCTATAGCAACCTCATCATCAACATCATCCAACACCCCCGAAGTAGACCCCGAACCAAAAAGCAAGCACTCGGAACTGACGATTTGTAAGATCTACGTTCTGCCAAAACCTACTCGCCTCCTGATTCTTCTTATCAATATAAACCAAGCTTCACCCACCAAAAATGATAAAATGACAACGAGGGAAACTTAGACTTAGCACACACCCATGACCCTGCCTAGAAATATATGTATCCTGATGATTTAACATCATTGGCAAAACATCCAACACTTCACATGCAGGCCCCGTAGGAACCTACACAATGAAGGCAATAGTTAATAACCAACCAAAAGTAGACCCCCAGTAGGGGGCACTCTAACTATTTTCCAAAAGACACCGCCATCCTAACTATGATGCACATGCGCGTCAAACTAGCCATGTAGTATTGACATCCATGGCTTCTATGGCCAGCGCTCCATCAGCTCGTCCTTCCTCGGTCGCAAGGCCTGCTTCAGCACCTTCGTGACAAACACTAGCAGTGACCTCACTGGCGGACTGCCTCGCTAGCAGCAGACACCGCGACCCTCAGCGCTTGTTGAAGAGGTCTTGGCCTCGCTAGTCCTGGCAGCAGAAGCCGAAGCATCCCTAGGGCTACGTCAGCTAACAAAATAAACAAAATCATAAGCAACATAAAAAGAGAAAGGAAAAAAGGAAGAAAAACCAACAAGACTAAAGACACAACGTACCTCGTGAGTACCAGCCGTCGCCTTGTCAAAAGCTAGAGCCTGACCCTCACCTTCTATCCAAAACTTTGTCAAGAAGCACGTGACAACATTCTTGCAAAGCCTGTCATTAGCAGCACCTCGCACATCCTCCTAGACTAGGAAAACTATGGTTAACCCACCCAAGCCTCTTCAAATGATCACACCCAACAGCCTAAAAAGACCGCGCAACAGTGAGGGTAGCCCCAAAATCAGCAACACTATCCAACAGTTGAGAAAATTGGCCTAGCTCCGCCTGAAGCCACATGGAAAACACAGCAGGACCAGCTTTGGGCAATACCCCACTCGACTCCGCGCTGTCTTATAACAAAGGCAAAATCAATGGCAACCTTCGCCTCCTGCATACAGGCAAGCAAAGCAGCACGCGAGTCTTCCAATTTCTTAGCATTCTCCTCCGCCAAATTCTTAGCCTTCTTGCGAGAATCCTCAGCCTTCCTTAGATCTTTGTCCTTTCTTTTAAGCTCCACGTTAAGGTCAACATTACAACTCAAAAACGCCACCGCATCCTCAACCGAAGCTTTATTCCTTGCAATCGAGGCCTCAAGCGACCCAACTTGCCTAGACAGCTCACTATTTATAACCTTCAGGTAACCTTATCCTTCTCCAATGACGCTAGCTGCTCCTTCAATTCAGCCTCGACATAACCATGGTGCTGACATATGGCCCGAGCAAGCATAATAGCTCTAACACCAGCAACCTCAACATCCTCAGTCAAGTCATCCACCGTCTCATGGGACATCAAAAACTCTACCTTTGGCATACAAATCTGACGATATGTCCCCGCCATGAAGCGACGCTCCTCTATAGTCCCAACAAGATGGCAATCACGGAGGTTTGGGCTGGTAAACAAATCAGTCTCTAGCTCATCAGTGCCGCATGAGGAAGTGAAATGTCGCAAGCCACTACGGCTAGCCTCGCCAAGAGCATGCTTTCTAGAGCCAACTCCAGGTTCATCCTCGTCTGTAGCAACTTCACGTCCCTCCCACAGGATATGCATGCGGCGACGACAAGACATCAACCCATCCCTAGTCAGGCAAGACTCAATATCCCTCTCCTCCTTAGATCCACGTCCCTGAAACCCGAGCTCATCAGACACAACGGCCTGAGGGTCACCCGACTCATCATGCTCGTCATCATTGGCATCACCTTCATTATCACTCGTGCCAGATTCACTTCAACTGCTAGAGGAACTAGAACCATCAACCTTAACCTCCTTAGAACCCTCGCTCACCTCTTTCCCCTCTTCATCATCACCCTCATAATCTGAGATTATCTACAAGATAGGCAGTCTGGAAATGCTTGGCATTTTGCGGCCAGGTAGAGGCCCACCAACCACACTCAGATGAGGCCTCAACGAAACCATAGACTCTGGCTTCGCCCCAACCACAGGTGAAGCAGCCGACGAAGCAGCAACCTTCACCACGGTAGCACGATCAACCTTAGATCCCCCTACACGCCTGTGGCCACGCCCACCTCGCTTGGACGTACTTACAAGCTTGCCTCCTGCCTCGGCCCTCTTCCTCTTCTTGCTACCCTCGGCATCTTTCAACTCCACAGACGGCTAGTCTAGGTAAGTCTATCCTAGCAAGTCGAAGCACCGGTTAACACGTTGATGATCAGCCAAGGCAACCTTAATCGCCTTGTTCTCCTGAGTGCCAAGAGCCCCAATGAGACCCTCAACAGCCTCGACAACCTTCTTATACACAGTCTTAACACCGGCCGCAGAGCTATTGCTCTTCTAAAAAACCTTCAACCAAGCCTGCTTAACATTGATGCCGAGCCCCTTCAACCCTCACCCCTGATACCGTTCATCATCCTTAACCATGAACCAAGCCTGGTTAGCCCTCAAAGGCAAAAACCTTCGCACAAACAAACTCCTCAACCAAGCCGTGCGTACATTGATGGCGCGACAGAATCCTGAACGCATCCACAACGGCGGCACAGGCGTCAGTCATGACACCCTCTAAAGTCACACTTTCAAGCTTTCATAACTTACCACAAAGATCAGGCTCGCCCTCCAATTTCACATAGAACCAGTTCTCTATCCATGGCAAAGCCCACTTATTCTTCTAAGCCTGAACCAGAACCTCCGCACCGTGCTGATAAACAAAGGTATACACCCTAAACTGCCCCAATATAGTCTTGCCCTCCACCGTTGACTTCCGAGGCTGGGGATGAACTCAGTGAAGTCGAATGAAATCCTCTAGATCTGGCTCAACACCCTATGACTTGCATCCCCAAACATAGATACTTAGCTTCACAAAACTAGAAGGGTTCAACTGGTGGAAATTGAGATTGAACCTCTTCAAAACGCCAATGACAAGCGGATGTGGTGGAAACCTCAGCCCAGCCTCAAAAAACCCCTTCAAAACGATAACCTCGTCATCTTTAGGATCAGGAATGGTCTCACCCCTAGATGGCCTCATAGAGTCACGAGCGAACCAAGTAGAGTCATCCAAATCACTCGACGTGACCCTCGATAGACCAAAATCAAAGCTCAACATGACATCCAAGCCAGAGTCAGCAACATCGGATCCTTCAATAAGCCTCGTCATCTTCTTCACATGAGCCATTAACGTACAAAGCAAAGCAAACAGCAGACTCGTTAGTACAACTAAAGCAACAAAAGCAACTAAAATGCAAGCGACCAGAAAGTACCTCAACGAGCACGACGATGTGAAAGAAGCCAGCAAAAGCACGAACCCTCGAAAGAGACAACCCTTGCAACAATCGAACCCTTGCTCAACAAGTTCAGCAGTAGCAACCAACTAGCACAAAGAAGGCGCAATAATGAAAACCCTAACCTACCGCAACTATTTATAGGCACAAAGCACCCCAACCTAAGGAAAGAAGTCGGCGCACATCCCGAAAAATCATGAACCACCCCCCGAGAAAAACACGAATAGGAAACACCCAACAATCTCGTGTCCCATCTAACTCCACACTGGGCCCATTCACTCAAACCAATCAAAGGCCCAGCTCTGGTCGAGCACGATAGGGGCGTCGCTAGACCGGGGCCAAAAGCTAGGTACCGACGCGTGCCTCCCTCCCCAAGTTTTAATGTTGCTCTAACCCATCACGCTAGGCCTGACCCTCGAGGGGCTTCTGTTGGGGGGAGGTACCCCCGGCACTGCTCCTCCCCTAACCCTCAACCTGACGCTAGATCAACTAACCTGCCCTCATCCTGGGTATCGCCCCTGTGATGAGGGTGCTCTTGATTGGTTTACTTCATCTGTGTGTCTAGGCAGCGCGCCCGAAGGTCAGCTGTGCTGGAGGAGCATGGCAAGAAGGTCGCAAGATAGGGACGGTGAATGAACCCTCATTGGGGGGCGTGCAAAGGTCGCTGCCAGCCATGGGAAGGGACCATCCTGTCAGCAATTGGCCTCGAGAGTGGTTGGCCAAGGAAAGGAGATTACTGTTGTACCCCTAGCTCTTGTATAGCATTTACCTACTAGGGTCTAACCCTAATGTAATTCGACCGTGTCTCCGTGTATGGCCTATAAATGTCCGGAGCGCTCGTGTAAGAAATGGGTTGAACTTTTTCCAGACAAATTAATGGGCATTTAATCCACATTTTTCCATCGCCTCGCTTTCCAGTACCCTCGCTCATTCCTTCATGACGGTCTAGTCATTCACCTGTGGGAAACCCTCGGCCTCTCCCCTCGTGTTCCTCAGCAAGGGCGAGAGGCTAGGAGTGACCCCACACCCATCGAATGTCACCTAGCCGTCCACCAAACTGTTCTTGCCCACCAGCACCCAGTTCATACCTACGCAGGCCACCATATCAAACCCTATGCAGCCGCCAACCAACTCGCACCAACCTAGCCGCCCACCGTATCAACCCCTAATGTAGCCACCCATCGACTTGTACCTTCCCAGCCGCCCACCATATTAACCCTTACTATGCTTATAAAACGGGAGGAAGACCCCACCCCACTCTCATTCGGTCTCTGTGGGCATGTTTAATACCCTAGCCTGATGGCCTGGCTGTGCCCATGGGTTGCGATACGCGTGTTTGATGTCCTTGGCCCAGTCCACAGCCCGGCTCACGCGAACCAAAAGCACCCCCTTCGCCTGGCTCCAGGGAAACAAACCCTACCTCCATTTATCCAGGGCGCGGTTGCGTGCGGCACCTTGTGGGTGATTTAGGGTCAATTTTGAGCAGCGGCGGGTGGCTTGCGTGGGCACGCATGGAAATGTTGAAACCTTCATGCACGCTCGTGCCTCTGTTGAAAGCTGCCGCCTTTATAAGAGGCTCCTTCAGCGCTGTGCTGCCTTCCTTCTTGATGTTTTGTTAAATTACTTCCATGCATGAAATATTTTATTGATGGTTTTCGTTTAAAGAAAACACATAAAAAGTAAAAGTAAATGAATAATATTCATGCAAACAACCATATCTCTCTCTTGAGATGACTAAGTTGTCTATGTGGGCCACAATTTAACACACGCTTTCTCTTATAGAACTCTAAAATAGATCACAATGTTCACACGACATTGCCCACCAACCCGTCCTTACCTAGCCGCTCAACGAATCACATCTACCCAGCAGCCCTCGGGTCGCACCTACCTAGCTGTTCACCGTCTCCCACTGAACCGCTCTTACTCAGTCGCCCACCGAATCACACCTGCCCAGTCGTCCCCGAATCACATGTACCCAATTGTCCCCAAATCGCACCTACCCAGCCATCCACCCTCACCCACCAAACCGCTCTTACCCACCCACCCCCATATCATACCTACCCAGCTACCCACCATATCAACCCCTACGTAGCCACCCAACGAATCGCACCTATAGAGCCGCCCACCGTATCAACCCTTATGCAACCGCCTAAAAAAGCCATTATACACTATGCTTATAAAAACAGGAGGAAAACCCCACCCTCACTTAGTCTCTCTAATTTTCTCTGATACCAACCTTGTTATACAATGGGAAAAAACTATTTTCTAATAGTAATAAAAGTTCCCAATGATGCCCCTTCTTCCTCCATCAAAAAGTAAGGATATAATGTGGTTATCGATAACAAATGAGATACACTTGGACAGGTTTACCTTGAACTCGGTTTTAAAATACACATTTTCTATACTATAGGTGTTTGAGATTTGAGCTCTTCTTACGTTAGGCGATATCATGGATTTAGGTTTTGGAAGTCCTATAGGCTTAGAAAAGATCTTGTGTGTATGCGCGCGCGCATGCACGCATGTGTGGGCGTGTAGGCATGCATGTGCATGCGCATGTGTTTGCGTGTGTTATTTTTTGTTTTATGTTTTCCTAACATTATTTTTTATTATTTTATTTTCATTGGGAAAAGCATAGCCCTAATAGTTAGTTGATATTTGTGGTTGATGGAATTATTTGTAGGTTTTCACATTTTGTTGATGTTTCATTGAAATTAATCCCATGCATGAAATTTATGATTGATATTTTTCATTTAAAGAAAAAACATAAAAAGTAAAAGTAAATGAATAATATTCATGCAAACAACCCAAATCTCTCTCTTGAGATGGCTAAGTTATCTATGCGGGCCACAATTTAACACGCGTTTTCACTTATAGAACTCTAAAACACATCACAATGTTCGCACGACATCATCCACCAACCCGTCCTTACCTAGCCGCTCACTGAATCACATCTATCTAGACACCCTCGGATCGCACCTACCTAGTTGTTCACCGTCTCCCACCGAACTGCTCTTACCTAGTCACCCACCGAATCACACCCTCTCACGCGGACAGCAAATAGATGGCGCACATGCATCCGCTGTCACTTTTGGAGGGGAAGGGGCCACTGCTGTAGCAAATGTGGCCTTTGCCGCCGCCGTCACCATCACAAGAGCTCCTGCCGACCATCGCCTTCATGGGTCCATGGTGGAATTGGGCCACACAGATCCACCATGGGAATGCACTGATCGGGCAGTGGTGTCATCCGTATCACAGTCAGGTTGTGGCCTAAACCGGCTTATGATCCAGTCTGATAGTGATAGTCATGAATATTACTGTCGGTTTCTGCTCTGAACCGGCAGTGATGTGCCTATATCACTATCGGGTTGTCCACCCGGCAGTGGTAAATCACCCCATCACTACCGATTAGCCTTTGTCGACGTAGATTCTGACAGTGATGGGGCTTCCGACTCGGCAGGCAGTGCTTGTCAGATCTGGTGTAGTGAAGCTTGAGCCTCCTATTTTTGTGAGGTTCGTTACTGTGCCTATATAAATAGTATCCCCTCTGTTCCAAATTATAAGATATTTAGGTTTTACATTGCTTTCATTATGTATTTAGACATAGTATATATCTCAATGTATAGCAAAAAATAATGCATCTAGAAAAGTCAAACATCTTATAAATTGGAACAGAGGGAGAGTAGAAACTTTATTGTTATAGCAACATTTATTTTATATTTTATGTTTTCCTAACATTATTTTTGAATTATTTATTTTTATTGGCAAAGGTATAGACCCCAATAATTAGTTGATATTTGTGGCTGGTGGAATTTTGTTAGGTTTTCACATTTCGTTGATGTTTCGTTGAAGCTATGATTGATGGTTTTCTTTGTAGAAAAAAACATAAAAAGTAAAAGCAAATAAATAATTTTTGTGCAAACAACCCAAATCTCTCTCTTGAGATGGCTACGTTGTCTATGTGGGCCACAATTTAACACATTATTTTCTCTTATAGAAATTTTAAATAACATCACAATGTTCACACGACATCGTCTACCAAATCACCTTACCTAGCCGCTCACTGAATCACATCTACCTAGCCGCCCTCGAATTTTACCGTCGTCCACCAAATCGCTCTTACCGAGCTACCCACCGAATGTCACCTAGCTGTCCACCAAACCGCTCTTGCGCACCTGCACCCAGATCATACCTACGCAGCCGCCCACCGTATCAATCCCTATGCAGCCGCCCACCAACTCGTACCTACCCAGCCGCCCACTATATTAACCCTTATTGTGCTTATAAAACGGGAGGAAGACCCCACCCCACTCTCACTCAGTCTCTGTGGGCGTTTTTTTATACCCTGGCCCGACGGCCTGGCTACGCTTGTGGGCTACAATACGCGTGTTTGGTGTCTTTGGCCAAGTCCATAGCCTGGCTCGCGCGGACCAAAAGTGCCCCCTCCGCCTGGCTCCCGGGAAATGAACCCTACCTCCGTTTCTCCAGGGCGCGGCTGCGTGTGCCTCCTCATGGGAGATTTTGGGGCGATTTCGGGCGGCGGCAGGTGGATTGCGGGGGAACGCTGAAACCTCCGCGCGCACTCGTGCCTCCGGTGAAAGCTGTCGCCTTTATAAGTGGCCCCTCCGGCGCTGCGTTGCCTTCCTTCTCCACTCAATCCTGTGAGAGAGAGGCGCTGGTGGCAGGGTGTGGTGTCCATCGAGGCGACATCCTTCTCTGGGCTTCTTCTCAGTTCCAGTGTCCCGTTCGGCTTACCCCATATCCGGCTTGTTCGGCTTCTTTTTTTAGCCGGAACAATGTTTTTCTCTCACAATATTTTAGCCGAAACAGTATTTTTCAGCTAATTTTAGTCAAGATTCAGCAAGCCGAACGAGGGCTGAATGGGAAACTCTCTTCTCCTACAACTAAAAACAACAAAATATGGATATTTTTTTGTGTGAAATTTGTTTTAGTTCATCCATCTGCCCACGCCTGCGATCCCACGACATCTCCCGCATGTTGCGTCCATTGGTGTGATCACACATTGATTACAGGTTAATCTTAATTACTGATTGATCGTGCCATTCTCCTTGATTGAATATTGCCTATCATGTGATAGAGGAATTACGGCAAAATAGGAAGTAGAAAATTATTGTGCTATCCATATACACATTGCATATTTGGATGCACCAACATACATGGCAACGAGCAAAAAGAAAGAGAATTAACACATAAAGAAAGAGAATTAAGACAAAAGGAACATCTTTGCATTTCTGAGAACCTTGCCAAATCTGCCTACACTAGGTAGCGTGCCCGTGCGTTGCTATGGGATAACTAACAATTTATACTAAAAACACACGGATCGCACAATAAGATAACAATACTGTAAAAATTAAATACCAACGTTAAAGTGACATTTAATCAAAAAAGCAAAGTTTATAAATTTAACACAGTCACGGAGTGCGCGGCGTCGCAGGCTCACAAACACTACTTTATAGACCTTTCCATGATGCGACTAAGATAATGTTTTATATTGGCAGGAAGAAATCTCCGATATCCATTTCTTTCATTATAATCTATTTATATGGACAATGTTTGATGTGAGGGCACGGTTATAGTTTTTAGTAGCTTTACAATATTGTCCGAAGCTATGAGATGATTGATGTCTTGCAATGATCCTTTCATTAATTTAGTTTTCTATCTATATTTAATTGTTTATTCAGTCTATTTTATAGGCACGCCGGTAGATAATGGATGACAAAATTCAAGCATCCATAATTTATCTCTTTGACTTTGAGCATGAGTTTTGTTTTTATTTTTTAATTGATATATTGTCCTTTTGTTTTTACCGTAGCGTTAGAACGGGCATGCATAAAAAACGAAGATGTCTTTATACCGCAGAAATCTTTCAAGAAGATCATGCATAGATTATTCTTGTATTGAATATTATATATATACATTCACCTAAATATTCTAATTAAACTATAAAATTTTGAATTAGGATACGAGGTAATACATGCAAACAAATATTTCAAAACTATCTATAGAGTCCAAAGAACTTAATAAATAAATTCTTCTGGAGGCAATGCAAATTCTCTCTAATCTTTCATTTGGTGTAGTTAGTGTTATCATAGTACCCGCATGTATTCATGAGAAATAAACCGTGGACAAAACGTGGATACTTTTTTGTACGACATTCCAATATGGGTCCATCGTCCTGCCAATATCCTTGAGGCAGATCACATAAATGATGAGAGTCCCTCTATGAGATTGCTCACAAGAGACTCAAACTTATATCTGATCATGGTAATGTTGAATTGCTTTGCATCAAAAGCATCAGCAATGATAAATGGGGACATAGATTTTAGTATGCATAGTGGAGGAAAACTCAACCTTAGCCTTCTCAGCAACTTTTTTGAGCCTTTACAGTACTAACTTGTTCTTACTCAGATAGTTAAGAGGTGCACCATAAAATTATGCACCACTAAGAAAAGTGTCACCATTAGTTGCCTTGACCTGAAAAATATGTCGAAATTAAGAATTACAACACCTAATTCAACATCTTGGAACATACACTCAAGTGGATACCTTATTCTACAGTATATGTCTGTGTGGAATAGTCCTAAAGCCACATATATTTGTACGGTGAGTATAACATACTTTGTTTTAAAATTTTATGAGAGATTTTTTAAGACATGCAATATTATCCATGTGACAGGCACTAATATTTACATATATACTCGAACATGTGTGTATAGGATTATATGGAGATGCAGCAGAACTTATTCATGGATTTATTGGCGCACGAAAGAAATGGATATCGAAGAATTCTTTCTGACGATATAAAATATTATCTTAGCCATATCACGAAAAAGTCTATATAGTAGAGTTTGTGAGTCTACGACGCCGCGCTCTCCGTGACTGTTAATTTTACGAACTTTGCTTTTTGAATTAAATATAACTTTAACGTCCGTATTTAATTTAATAATATTGTTATCTTATCATACGATCCGTATATTTTTAGTAAAAAAAATTAGTTGTCCTACAGTAACGCACGGACTTGCTAGCTTTTAAAAAAAAAATCGAACAATGGCCCTCCTTCCTCGTATCCCCGAGTCACCCTCCTCCGGAGCCCAAACCCAAAAAGCCCAGACCGATCGACCCTGCATCCAAATCTAGGTTTTCGATTCCCCTCCACAGGATGTCCGACCCTGCCGCCGGAGGCGCCATGGTCCCCGCTGCCGGAGGCGGCGGCGCGTGGGCGAACGGCGGACCCCGCTTCGGCGACATGGTCTGGGCCAAGGTGAAGTCCCACCCGTGGTGGCCGGGCCACATCTACAGCGTCAGCCTCACCAACGACGAGGAGGTACACCGCGGCTACCGCGACGGGCTCGTCCTCGTCGCCTTCTTCGGCGACTCGAGCTACGGGTGGTTCGAGCCCAGCGAGCTCGTCCCCTTCGAGGACAACTTCACCGAGAAGGCGGCCCAGGGCGGCAGCTCCCGCAGCAGCTTCGCCGCCGCCGTGGCCGAGGCCGTCGACGAGGTAGCCCGCCGCAGCGCGCTGGCGCTGATCTGCCCGTGCAACAACCCCGACGCCTTCCGCCCCCACCCTATCGACGGCAACTTCTTCCTGGTCGATGTCCCGGCATTCGACACCGACGCTGACTACCACCGCGACCAGATCCGGGCCGCGCGGCAGCGATTCGTGCCGCGGAAGGCGCTCGACTACCTTCTGGACGCCGCCGTGACTCAGCAGGACGCTGCGGAAAAAGCCGCGCGCACCGTGCCTGGGATGGAGATGGCCGGGCTGTTCTCGGCGTACCGCCGCGCAGTGTTTTCGCCGATAGACAACACCTACGCCCAAGCGTTCGGGGTGGATCCCGAGCTGGCGCTTGCTGCCGAGCAGAAAGCCGCGGCAGAGCGAGCTCAACGAGGTATCAACACTCACATGCCCAATTCTAGCTTCACTATTGACTGCGCTGTTGTTCTTGTTGCTGTGTACTTGAAATTGATGGCTAAACAATGTTACTACTGCTGTTATAGATCATGCAATAATTATTTTGATGTGAATAGTGGAGTGGATCTGATTCAAATGGTTTCTCTTTCTCTTCTGTTGAACTGCTTGTTGCATGAAGGATGTTGCATCTTTTTAACAGGGAGAGTGATTATTTAATTCGGGGTGATACTAGTCATGCAGAAATTTGTTGATTAAATGGTAACTTGTATTGCTTCACGGGATTCAATCCAACCTAGTAAAATATGAGACATGCATATCCACAGATCTCGATCTGTATTTGTTCTAGAAATTGGATGCCTGTATGATAATATATCATATATTTGTCTGTATGATACTATCCTAATTTGTATGTGAGTTAGGTTCTAGCTGTGTCCTAGAGAAAAATCATCCATGATCTTGTGGGCATGAAGTGTTTGTATGTGAGTTAGGTTCTAGCTGTGTCCTAGAAAGAAATCATCTATGATCTTGTGGGCATGAAGTGTTTGAAGCTGTGACTAATTTGCATCATGAAGTTTTAAAGCTATGACTAGTTAGCATCATGGTGTTATTGGAACCTTGAGATGTTTTACTTCTGTGTCCATACACTGCATGTCTAGGAAGTTTTTTCTGTAGTATATTTGGTTCTTTTGCACTACAATGGCAATTATCATATATTTGGAATTTGTGGTTCCTTCCTATTCTAGTGTTTGTTGTTGCACATCAGTTTTCTGTTCATTCCATCCATTGAAGTCAGATCATATTAAATTAAGGGTTCACATATAAAAGCTGCATTTTCGATCAAACTGATTGCTTGTCAATGAGTGGATGCACCTAGATTAGACAAGTTGATCCTTATGCATGTAGTCAGTACAGAGCAATGAATTTCATGTTTTGTAAAAGAACTGCAATAAACTGCGTGAAACTGATTCTGAATGAACGCCCATGCGACTGATTAAATATGTTGGTGACTCATTCAGATATGAGGATTGATAACTTTGGGGTATTCTTGAACATAACATCTTCTGTTCTGGATGCATCATTTGCCTGTTCATCATGGGCAGCAGGCATTGAGGTAAGCTGGTTGAGTCCACATGTACATGGAGAAGGAAGGCACTGCGCTCCACATTGCTCTATTGTGGTGCTTAGTAGCTTTTTTTTATTTATATATAAGCATGTATATACAATATATGTCGAATAGATATGTTGATCTGAGCATTCAGAGTAATTGATTTGATTAGACTGTGCACCTTAAGTAAAATCCTAACATTTGTAAACGAGGTATCACTTCACAGGCATTAGGTGAAAGTCCCCGGGGAGAGAGTTTTGCCTAAGCAAAGCAAGTCCTATCAGACTTGCATCCTACGTTGAGACCAAAGACTAAACCCGTTACAACTGCGAAAACCCACCCTCAGCAAGGATATTGCGGAATGCTATAGATGCCATGAGTAACCTGGTGTGCCCAGTCCCACATGCCATCATCTTTCCATACCTCTCCTTGATCCTCCATTATGTTACCACACTCTGCAGTCTGCACTGGTTTTGTACATGGCCAGTCATTGCAGTGTTCTTGGAGCGGGAATACTTTGCCTCGCAGTCACAGCTCCAGCCTGTCTGGACTCACTGACAAATGGCTAGCTGCTAACGAAGTGTATTGCTTGTGCCTTCCAGGGATCTAACATTAACATGAAAGATTCCGCCACTGGCGTGCGTGCCCCGTTGCTGCGATGATAAAGCTTTCTCTGAGCCATATCTTCCAGTGTCAGTGTTGTGTTCCTCTTGAGGATGAAGACACGCCGGGGAAAGACTGTAGGTTTAGCCTAACTTGATAGCTCTTGGCACTCTGTTTTGCACAGGGCTTGGAGCTGATAACAGGCTCCTTTTTGCAAGCCTATATAGATTAACGTCCTGTTCGCTTGGCTTATAAGCTGTACTTTTTCAGCTTTTCTCTCACAGTAAATCAGCCGCCAACGGTACTTTCAGCCATGGCTTATCAGCCAAGCGAATAGAGCATAAACACAGACAAGCACTAGATTAGAAGGAAACAGTAGCCCTGGAGCTTTAGCCCCGTGGTGCGTGGTGGTATCGGAAACAGGAATCAGTGCAGAATATGATGACATGGGAGTATTCCCTTGGTGGTGGTGGTCAGCGTACTGTAGTTTTTTTTGTGTTCGTTGCCTCCTCTTGGTCTTCGGCCTCCTGCTGCTAGCCGGGCCAGCAGCCACCGTGGAGCTAGTCACTGGGCCCAGGAGAGCAGCGTGGTTCAGCCCGTTCTGGCCTAGGACCAACCAACCATCCCAATCCCAAACATTAGGAGTTGCTGCAATTTCAATTCTATTTTTTTTATATAACAATCTTATATAAATACACAAAAGAAGAGGAGGAAGAAAAAGTCATGAATAGAAGTTGTCTTAGTGAGGGGGTAGCTGTGACCGTGTGTGAGGTGCCTAATCCATGCAGTTGTAGAGAACGTGTCTCGTGCTGGTGCATGTGCACGTTTCTTCACTCACTGACGAGTCACTGGAATGGAAGTCGAAGCTAGTGCCAGGGCGAGGCAGTTTCCTTTGCCAGAGGTGAAAGCAACGGCGCAGGCAGCGAGCCATCCGCATCCGCCACCACCTGCACGCCTAGCCTCCTCTCGGCTAGAGTGCCTGGCGTTACTCCGTGCCACTGCTGCCTGCCGCCACGTCTACAGAGATTAGCGTCGCCAAGCGCATATGCCAGCCGCTAGCTTCTTCACACGACAAGTAAATTAACGTTTCCCAAGCAATTATATTACGGCTAAATTAAACTTGGCTTTTGAGCCTTTGAGATGCATGTCCTGGCCATCACTACGACAAAAATACGACTTCCAATACATCAATCACTGGTACTAGTACGATCCACTAGCCATGTTGCCGTCTAGCCACTCCGACAGTCTGACTGACATGTCTCAAGTCTGAACCATCACACACATTTGACACTGGTCATTGTGTTTACAAGAAATACTTTACTTGGGCATAACTAGTTTCTTTCATACTGTTCGAGAGGCCATAAACGATCGTGAATTATTTACTGCTGTCTGGTTTGGTGTGAGAAAAACACTGTTCCTGACTGAAAATTTACAATTATTTACGAGCAAGCGAACAGGCTGTTTATTATTTATACATACAATCGTGGCATTATTTTATTTCATTATTGTAGATAGAAATCAGTAGTTTTTTTTAATCATTTGTGAAGCATTCACGTTTGTACCAGTAGTGGAGTAGCTACCGCTCGGTCTCTCCGCCTTGCGTTGACTGCAATGTTGTGTGTGCCTGCTCTGCTTTTCTGCTGCTCAGCTGACTGACATAGTGGGACAGACTGACTGACTGACATGGCCCACTCCGATGTTGATGCCTTGCAGCGCGGCCGCTCAAAGGGGGGCTCAGGAAGACGGCGGCGGAGCAGGCCACGCCGGCGGCCGGCCGCCGGGGGAGGAGGCGGCGCCGGCGGGGCCGCCGCGCGGCTCATGGAGAAGATCGTGCCAGGCGCGTCCGCCATGAAGGCCAAGTCCAGCAGCAAGAAGGACCAGTACCTGCTCAAGCGCCGGGACGCGCCCGAGGCCTCCTCCCCCGCCGCCCACCGCCAGCCGCAGCTCCCGGACGCGCCGCCGCCCGTGCCTGCGCCCGCGCTGGACGACGGCCCACCTGGATTCCCGGCCAGCGGCGACCCGCCCACGCCGCCGCTGCCTGGGAGCTCCATCGCGGACGAGGACTTCATGCTGCTGCAGAGGCGCACCCCGCTCGTCGAGGTCCCTCCTCCCGCCGCCCACCAGGCCCAGCCGACCGAGGGACCCGCCGGAGTCGCGGTCGCGCCCAAGAAGGTGACCAAGCCCAAGAAGCCCCGCAAGCGCGAGCGGGAGGAAGGTGCCGATGCCGATGCCGATGCTAGCCCCGACGCCGTAGACGCCGCCGGCGAGCCCAAGAAGAGGAAGAAAAAGAAGGAATCTTTCCAACCTGGACGGCTCTGGTGCCGGCAAGGCCGCCGTGGTTCAGGACCCCAACGGGCTTGACCTGACGCAGGTACTATCGGACATCCGGAACCTCCCGCTGGCTCCCTTCCATGGCGCCGACCGCCGCATCTCTGACACCGCTCGCTCCTTCGTCCTCGCGTTCCGCTCAAAATACTACAAGAAGAGCTACGAGAACGACCCACCGGAGGAGTCGAAGAAGATGAGCCTGGATAAGCCTACTGCCGCCGCGGTCCCTGACGGCCAGTCGCCCAAGAAGAAGAAGCCTGCTGCACCGAGGCCTGGCGCAGGCAATAATGACCCCACCAAAGCCGGCGTGAAGCGCGGGCCGTCGGACCGCCAGGGGGAGCTGGCCGTGAAGAAGAAAGCCAAGCTCGATAAGATCAAGACACTGTCCAGTGAGAAGAAGGCCGCCGGTCTCGGTCTGGAGCAGAAAGACACAGCGGCGGCGCAGCAGCAGGCAGCACGGGCTGCAGCGGCGGCAAGGACAACAAGGCCGAGATGGGTGGTGCGGCAGCCAAGAAGAAGGAGCCGGCGCCGGCGCCCAGGGTCCGGACCCCGTCGCCGACGGCGCTGATGATGAAGTTCCCGCTGAAGAGCACGCTGCCGTCGGTGGCCTCCCTCAAGGCGCGGTTCGCGCGGTTCGGCCCGCTGGACGTGGACGGCATCCGCGTGTACTGGAAGTCCCACATGTGCCGCGTCATCTACAGGTTCAAGTCCGACGCGGAGGCCGCGCTCAGGTACGCCAAGGACAACGCCATGTTCGGGCAGGTGGACACGCAGTACCACCTCCGCGAGGTCGAGTCGGGGACGGCGGGCCGCGAGCCGCCGCTGGCGGCGCCGGAAGCGCCCCCACAGCAGCAGAAACGCTCCGAGCTGCGGCTCATGGAGACCGCATCGTTCAGGCCGGGAAGCTCCGGGAATGGCGCTCCGCTGCCCATGTCCAGGGCCGGGGGCGTGCCGGCGCGTCCGGCCGTGGGGCAGCAGCAGCAGCCCAAGTCGATCCTGAAGAAGAGCACCGATGAAGGAAACTCTGGGACCACCAGGGAGGTCTCCCGTGTGAAGTTCATGCTGGACGGCGCGGACGGCGGCAAGCTCGAGCCGCCCGCGCCGCCGGCGAGCGTTGGCGGCGGCAACGGCGCAGACGGGGGCGTCAAGGCCGCCAAATCCGTGGGGTTCGCTTCTTCTTCCCAGCCTCTGCAGCCACCCCCGCGCGCGCTGCAGCCGCCCATGCGCCCGGCGCTGCAGCAGCAGCAGCCTCCACGCGCCGCCGTCACGCAGCAGCTCCCTCCACCGCCGTCTCTGCAGCTGCAGCAGCATCTCCCGTACCACCAGCCTCGCGTCGCCGACGGGCCTCCGCAGGTCCTTCCCTCAGGTCAGCTGCTGGCGTACCCACCTCGCGGCCACGGCGAGGGCCCCTCCGCGCTCCCTGGGCCACCACTGCCGCCGCTGCCGTACCAGCCTCGCCCCTCCGGCTTCCCTGGTGGACAGCAGCAGCAGGTGGGGTACCCGCCTCGCTCCGGCGACAGCCCGCCGCTCCTCGCCGGACAGCAGCAGCAGCAGTTCCCGCCTCGTCCCGTCAACGCAAACGCCGCCGAGGAGGTCCCGGCGTGGAAGAGAGGGGAGAAGGAGTTCAAGGAGGAGGTGTGGAGGCTGATGACGGGGATCGCCAAGATGGTGGAGCCGCTGACCGACAAGAACGGCTTCTTCCCCTACCACCTGTTCCGAGCACAGTGAGCAACTGAGCATGCGTGGCGCCCTACTCGAGGTGGGGTCGCGGCAGCTGCGTCGTCAAGGTCAATGATCATGGTCATGGTCAGCTGCCGCGTTGTATCTGTCGGGCCCCAGGGCCAGTAGCAATAGCAGTAGTAGCAACCGGGACTTCGCCGGAGAGGGGACAGAGAGAGCGAAAGGCTGGCAGGTGTGCCTGTTCTACTTCTGTTCCTGTGGTAGTTTATTTAGACTGATTCTGGTTTATCCGATTATGCGAGTGTGTGTATGCACTCCGCCGTCTAGACTCTGGATAGTACTTATGCAATGGGATGTTGTTGTAGTGCTTGTTTTGTTTGTTTTAAAATCCTCTTCATTTTGCAGTTAATAACTGTAGGTTTTATTATTTTCGCAATCGCAAACTCTAATCCACGTTCGGTAAAGCGCTCGTGCAACCGCACAACATCGCTTCCCCAGCCGTCCATTGTCACACATTACCTGGAGTTAGGGGGTGCGTCCTCCCCGACTCTAGAACTCTGACCGTAGTTGTAATACCCTAGTTTTTATAAAATTACTACGTTTTTCTTCGATTTTCAATAATTTTATGTCTTAGTAGAAATTAGGTGTACAATTGGAAGTATCTGGTGGGGTTTCTTGCGGAATAACAGAACAAAGAGACCAATCCCACAGCAAAGAACGTCTCATCCAAACCACTCCTTTAAGTGACCCTAAAGCTATTACACTAGGATAACCCAGCCATTGTTAATAATGAGGAAGCAAAGCGCCAACGATCGTGGTGTGTGAAGGCGGCAGTTGGGCAGGTGTGGCTCGTTGGCTACGGGTTAGTGGAGGGCGGTTTCGACTGGTAGGCAGTGTGGCAAGTCGCGCATCGTCGATAGCCACGGTCGGTGGTGGACGAGGTGGTATGCTCTTGTGACCGTGCGACCTGTCGAGCGATAACTCTACCCTTTCACAAACTAGGAAGGGTACTGGGGTAGCACTCAAAACTCATTCAGGGAAGAAATAAGAGAGTATAGTCTTCTTCTCTTAGGTCGGGTCTTTTTCCCCACTACATATGGATTAGGAAGCGAAGCAAAATAATTTATCCCTCAATCCACAGACAAAGCCCGGAGATGACTGAATCCAAGCGTAAAGTATGTATAGAGTGTTCTTGTGTCTTCCTCCAATCCAAATGTTCTGACATGGTGATCGCCATTACCAGTTTTAGTTGTAGCACGAGTCGCTACGTACGTGAGACCTTCTAACATTTCAATCATAATAACCCTTGCTCTGTCACTTTCATCACCAGCCACGTGCCAGTGACACTGATAACCTAAGTTAGAGGAATTGATTGTCACCACCACACCCTTGCAAGTTTGGCATAGGGATTTAAGGATTTTAACAAGCTGTCTCTCGCCACATCCCATATTGAGGTCCTTTTTTAAATTCCACAAAATGCCTTTTTTGTTTTTGAAAAGAAAACTCTTAGTGGAGACTATGTTTGCTTGTTCACAACAAACAATTGTCTCATCTGTACCAAACCAATCAAATGGCCGGCATCTTATTCTTGTAGTAGCGGAAAATGATGGAAAGCTACTAGTATCATTGTTCACATTGACTATTCTTCAACTACAATAATACTATAATAGGCACATATAAATATGTGTAAATATACAAGCAAACATTATCTTATAATAAACTGCCACTGAACCAAACAAAAAGCCATATACTCCATTGAGGGTCCACTTTTGGAACGCATGATTGAAGAAATACAAGAATATAAAAAAATGAATAATACATATGCAAAACATAATTTTGTAGTACTAAGTGTTTGGATAAACTGTAGTAAAAACACATGAAACAAAACAATGAGGTTAGACTAGAGGTTTTTCCTTGGTTTTTCTCTGAAACCAAACATAAAGGAAACCGACAGTGCTATGGACGTCCGCATCCGGATGCCCGCGCCGCCCAACCCCACGCGGGGAATGCTCGTGCCTCCTCCGCTTGCCCCGCAGGACGTCTACGCTCGCTTGGCGGCGCCCCAGCGGCTTCGGCAGGTGGGTCTCATTACAACATGTGCAACACTAGATCTACTTTTACAACATCCAGATGAAACACTTGCAACATGCATCCAAAAACAACTGAAACACTTATAATATACGTCTAAAACATTTACAAAAACATCTAAAAACACTGTAGACATATGCAACATCCAGATCTACTTCTGCAATATCCAAATAAACACACTTGCAACATACGTCTAAAACACCTGAAACACTTGAAATATATGCATGCAACATCATATATAGGCTTGCAACATGCGTATATAGCTATTGCAACATACGCAACATTCAGATGAAACACCTGAAAACACTTGAAACACAGCATCTCCGGCGGCCATGGCCTACCTGGTGGGGAATTGTGGTAGCCAGCAAGCAGTGCTCAGGTGCAGTTCGTCCATATGAGAGAGTGAGAGAGGAGGTCGTCAACAGCGCAACGAACAGCGCAGGTGCTCTGGGTAGTGCTCGAACGTATCGTCTATGTCCTCGGCCACGAACATGCGGTTCATGTAGCCCAGCACGATGTCCGAGAACGCCTTTGAATCGTCCGACTATCCCACTGAGGGCGGTGCGACGGACGCATCCCGCGGCGCTGCGACGACGACGCGCGGTTCGTGCGTGCGGGCGGAACCACAGTAGTAGGTGCGACATTCAGATAGCTATCACCGCCGCCGCCTGCAGTCAAAGCAATCCCATCTAGCGCACAATAGCGACTCGTGCCTGGTGATTGTGAGAGGAGGATGGGGATGGCTGAGCTCGTTGTGCCGTTCACCCAGTGAGGATGAGAAGAGTGAGGAGTTTGAAGAAGAGATATAGGAGGAGGTAGTGTCAGTGGAGGGTGAGAAATGAGTGGATAATAAGAATTAATTAGAGAATAAGTGGTTGTGCGTGGGACACATGAGCCTGGAGAGTCTGTCCTATATTTTTTGGAGCGTCGGACGCTCGGCTTAGAACGTTTCTGTAAAGGAAATTCTTCTATGTTCTTCCCGCAAGTGATTTCTACGAAACAAAGGATGCTACAATCACTCAATCTATAAGGACGTGAATTCTAAGTTTTTCCTTCTATCCATATTAAGGGGACTAGGATTGTAAGATGCATAGAAAGACAAGGACAATAGTAGATATTTGTTGATTTCAACTCCAAATTATTGGGTCCAGCGGGAAAAAAACGCTAATAGTACTAGTATTATATATAAGGTCATGTACAGCCCAAACAGAACCAAACAAGACACGCATAGCACAAAACTCTACAATCTCTTGCCTCTCCTAGTTCCTCAACATTCCGTTGTCCAGGGCATGTGTTTGGTTAGAAGTTTGAAGAGGATTGAAATGGGTTGGAATGTGTTGGATTTATTTTAGACGTGTTTGGTTAAAAAAAAAAGGGCTGGGTGGGTTGGGTTGAATCCATGGAGGAATATACCTTCCAGACGTGGGTTCATTCAGTACCTCTAGATTAGAGAAATCATTTCGATCCAAATGGACATCGCCGCTTCTCCGTTCGTGAGCGCGAGTGCAAAGACTGCTTGGGGGCTTCGTTAGCGTGGATGCAAGACAAGGCAGTGCGTGCTCAAGCACCTAGCATGGCGGCACAGGTAAGCTCTAGCACCTAGCCACGGTAGCGCGGGCGAGCTCCTACCCCCAGCCATGGTGGCACAAGGTGAGTTCCCAGCGGTCCTGGAGGAGCTCCTCTGTTGGAGCAGCGCGGGCATGGCCGTAGGGCGAGGCAGTGTTGGGAGGGGCGTCGTTGTTTCGTGCTCTACTCGATGGGAAGGCCCTCTACTGGAGGAGAAAGAACATGTAGGAGTGGCTGACAATGTGGGTTCCACGATGACAGCTAGACCCATGATGACCATCCTTCCCAACCTATTCAATCCCTCATACAAAATAAGAAATTGGAAATAACTCTATCTCTCAAACCAAACACAAAACGGGTCCAACCCAACTGTAAAAATTGGGACAGGTCTAATCCAATCCATATCATCCCACAATCAAACGCAGGCTAAAAGTTTCTTCGCTATGTTCGTTTAGGCTGGTTTGGCTTATAAGCCATGGCTGAAAGTACTGTTGGCTGGTTTTGTGTGAGAGAAAAATAATGTTCGTTGACTGATAAGCCATAGCTTATAAGCCAAATACAACCAAACGAATAGGCTGTTTATTAGTGCCTCTTTTGGACATGGATTGAACATGTCCTAAGTAGCTGCTATAACAAATTTAGAGCATATAGTTCGACCTTGTTTTATGAAATTATAATCAAGTAGCAATAATAGGCACATTTATATTTAAATATACAAGCACACATTAACCTTCAATAAATCTGTTGCTCAAGCAAACAAAATGCCACATACTCCATTAAGATTGTAAAATGCCTAGAAAGACAAGGATACTAGTAGATATTTATTGATTTCAACTTCAAATTATGAACAGTAATATTATTATAACTAGTTAGAACAAATCTAGAGCATATATGACGATCTTGGCTTACGAAACCATAATCAAGGAATTTTGTGACAACATTTTCTCAAGCAGCTAAAAGAATCCAATATATGGATATACCACTCAACACGAGTAACAAGAGTATAGTATTACAAGGTCATCATTTTCACGCACTTACAACACGATTGATTGCCACATTGAAACAACTCAAAATAGCAACCCAAAATCTCAAATAAAAATCATTTAAGGCTATACTCAACGAACAAATAACACTTGTAATTATGTTTTAGTGTCCTTAACGACTGTGTAGTATACTAGCTAGCAAGTTTTAAGCCGCTGGAGATGACTTCGGCGCCACCGCCTTGACGGCCTCGAACCTGGGTTCCTTGGCCTGGAACTTCTGCTTGGCGTACACATCCATGTAGTCGCCGAACACGTACTTGGGGTACGCCTCGCCGCCGCCGCTGGCCACCGCCGCCGGCGAGATGGTGGCCTCGTTGGCCGGGTTGTAGAAGGAGGCGATGGAGCGGCGGTTGCCGTCGCGCATGGGCAGCACGCGGTGCCACGCGCTGCGGTACCGCCCGTTGCTGAGCACCTCGATCTGGTCGCCCGTGTTGACGACGATGGCGCCCGCGAGCGGCTGCACGTCGGTCCACTGGCCGTCCTTGAGCACCTCCAGGCCGCCGACCCTGTCGTCCTGGAACAGCAGGATGACGCCGCCGGCGTCGGTGTGCGCGCGCAGGCCCGTGATGAGGTCTGGGCGCGGGCACGGCGGGTAGTGGCTGACCTTGGTGCCGAAGAAAGGCTCGTGCCGGCCGTCGCCGGAGAAGGCGGCCTTGATGCTGCCCCTGTCGAGGCTGAGGTTCTCGTCCATGGCCTCCATGACGCGCTCGGCCAGCTTCCGCAGCTCGGCGCGGTACTCGCGCATGGTCTCCTTGAACGCCGGCGGGTCGGACGGCCACTGGCAGCCGTCGTGGATGTAGAAGATGTCCTCCCAGTCCAGGTCGTCCACGGGCGCCACCTCCTCGCAGCGCCGCTCCGCGTCGACGAGCGCCTCCAGCGTGCGCACCGGCTCCGACGCCCTGAACCCGGCCTCCCGGAGGCGGTAGCTGTCGGAGCACACCTTCTTGACGCGCTCGAGAAGCTCCAGCGGGATGCCGTGGTTCACGAGCTGGAAGAACCCCCACTCCTCGCAGCCATTGGCGATCTGCGCCAGGGTCTCCGACCTCTCGGCGCCGTCCAGCTTGGAGAAGTCGATCACGGGAACCACCATGGCTGATGAATGAAATGAGCAGAAGAGAAAAGAAGAGGACGACTATATATGTTCTCGATCTCTGTCCGGATCGGATCGAGAAAGCCTGCTCTGAAGTAGATCTTTAGGTGTTGCAACAACTATATATACCTTCAATTCAGTGAAGGCTGGTTTGCATGCAGATCGTTGATCGGATGGCTTGACGTCGGAGGCCATGGCTGTGGTTTTATAGGATACCGAGTGTGCAAGTTTGAGCATGTGCCAAACGGGGAGAGACGAAGTTTCTGGGAGGGCAGCTAAGTCGCCAGCGGCACATTTGATTGACAGTGGCAGCTCATGCTGGATACTGATACTCGGCAGGGCGGTGTCGTGACTTCTCCTAATGGGGACGATTCTGTCCTTGTCTCTTGTCTGTCGTCTGGTAGGAGTACGACTAGACTCTCCCTACAGGCAAATATAAATATATATGACCTGACTTGGAAAATGTTGCTCTAGAGATTCAGAACTCAGTTTTATCTGTATTGATACGGTAGATTTTTTTTTCTTTAGAAAAACAACGGACAAGAAAATTGCCAGACATGTATCCATAAAGGACTAGGAGGAGGTCAGGAAAACTACTCCGACAGAGAATTTCCCATTGACATCCATACTTATAATCTCAGTCATCCATTTCTCTTGTGTGATATTCATAAAATTGATGGGTTTTTTTTTCTCATCTACCCCTCGGAGCGAATTACAAGCAAATGAACGGGTATGGCAAATCTAGTGTGCATATGCAAATCTGAGAAAATCCATGTCCTTCGTTAGCAAACACCATTGTCATTATTTTGAAAATATCCTCTTTCTACTACGAGAACACCATATCCCTCAGAAGAAGAAAAAACCGTCACCTATTCTCGGATTGTGGATTGCAAGAAAATTACTCCCTCTGTTCTAAATTATAAGACGTTTTGATTTTTCTATGCATCAAAGCATAATGTATATTTAAGTGCATAGCAAAAGCCACGAATCTTGAAAAAACAAAACGTCTTATAATTTAGATCGGAGGGAGTACGTAGTTCATTCCTCTTTCAATCCAACAAGATTGTACCTATAATGCATATATTCATCACCCAGTTGTCCACTTTATTCTAATGTCTATATTGCTTCTTCACTCGATAAATAAATATGTCATCCAAATGCCGGTGCATTTTCCCATGCTTTCTTATACTCCCATATATTATTGCATCATCCAAGTGGAAAGAAGAATAATGCATATCGATGGTCCTTAATAGACTTGTCCAAAGATATTACCTAGGTCCTTTATCTACTAAAACTTTCTAAAAAAATCATATCCAGATCTCTAAACTTTTTCAGTTTAGTGCTAAAGTCTCCTCATACTCTGTCCCTTATCTCTTCTCTTTGTCCTTCTCAGATCTGAGACAAGGATTTCCTAGAAGGCCTGTATCTTTCTCGCTTTTAATTAGGGTGGGTCTCATGACTCGATTGTGTGAAGGTGAGTCAATGGGAAATGAGAGAGAGCGCTCAGCATTATCAATAAAAACGGATATATACAAACATAAAATAGATATTTTTTCTTTATTGATTAGGTTCGAACACGGATAATGTCCGATGTGTCAGATATAGATATGAATAGATAGTTGGATACAAGCATTCAACGACATAACCATATTAGATATTCATCTTTGATTATCCAAATTCAGATATAAGGTAGGTTGTTCCGGTTAACCTATTCCAGTCGATCTTACACTCCCAATGACTTGGGCATGCTACATGCAGGAGCGGGCCTACCTTTATTTAAGAGTCATTCAGTTGAATACTCATTATTTTTTCAATAAATTTAATACATATAGTGTATACATGTATATGTATAAGAAAATAAAAATAAAAATAGAGCTAAAATAATAGGATAGTCATGAATTGAGCCAAAACAATAGCCTTCTCTGGTCTCCCATCCATCCTGTCAGCCCAACAATGCAAATGGTCCAACTACTCCAACTCCCCATCCGCAGTCCGCTCGGCATACCCCTCGGTGTGTGCGCGACTCCCATCCTCTTAGCAGTGACGGTGCATCACTACTTTAGCAGTTTATCCACGTATCCCAATCTCTCCTTCTAACTCCTATTCTTGGATTCCAAATCCTAGGTCTACCCGAGGCAGTGGCGGATCAGCAGCTCTTCGCTTGGCTAGTCTAGGCGGCTGCCAGGCGAAGCGCCTTCGGACAATGGCTAGTGGTTGTGTGGCTAGTTATGGGGCAACACTTTAGTGGTGAGGGCTACCGTCATGGTTGCACTGAACGAAGTTGTCGGCGACAGCTCTACGCAGTAGTGCGGCACCAGGCCATACCACCGAGAAGTCCAGAGCATGTGATGCTTGCTTAAATATATTCTTGATAGGAATGTTGAGACCAGTCAAGCTTCGGTTTGATTCAAATAGATTGACATATATGAGTCAACATTAATATGGTCAAGCCAATTCATAATTCCTTATATCTTTTTATTTTGGCTTGACACCCCTAACACTTACTTCAATATCTATCTTCTTACTTCGAGCTTGATCAAATCAATGCATAGTGATTTTCTAAATCTTTATCCATACAAGCAAAACAATGTAGAGACCATCTTATATCCATTATACATTGTCTCCTTTGTCATTTGATCTTTGCTTGGCATTTCCTCACTCATGCATTCTTGACTCATTCTTCAATACTTGATCAAAGCTAATCCACTATCAAACTCTTCTTGTTCACACAAAGCAAGCCACCTATATGAGACCGTTTCATGTTTATCAACTCATATCTCATTAGCCATTTGTTAAACATGCTTGCTTTACGTGATGTCATGATATCCCATAACATAGAAGTCCATTTCATCAACTCCATTCGCATTGTTGTCTTCTGATTGAACTAAATTAGTTTCCATAATCTTCTAACACAACAATATATAACTTTGGCCTTCATTTGAACACAATGTGGGATACCATCAAGTTTGCATTTCTTGTTGAACCTTTGATACACTTCTCATTATACAATTTTCAAGTTTATGCTTACTCAATTTCCTATTCACACTTAATAAACTTGTTATACCTTTAATGGTGTTGTCATTCAATCCACCAAAACCCACTAAAGGTACCAGATGCACTTTCAGACAATCTCCGCTAGATAGGACATATAAAATTTGCCCTTGGGAGCATATGCCCCCATGTGCATGCACCATTGGATGTACCATTGCACATGGGGGCATGCCCTCAAGGGCAAAAACAACTTTGCCCATGAGGACACCCCATCCACGTGAAGTGTGTAACTATGGACTACATATTTGGTGATGCAGCCACGGTGTTCCAGAGCTGCAAGATCCTCACGCGACTACCCCAGCGTGGTCAAGCAAACACTATCACAGCTCAAGGCCGGGATGCTGCTAACAAGACAGTGGGGTTTGTTTCCCAGTTCTGCACGTTGGCCACGGACAACGATCTTCTTCATGCAAACTTCACTAGTCAACACATATCTTAGAAGGCCCTAGAAGAAATATTCTAGAGTCAGTTTTCATGTAGTCATTCATGTCTAATGTTGTTCATCCCGATGGTTGGCTGCCATGGAGTGGGACTATGACGCCCTTGGACACATTGTAATATGCTGAGTTCAATAACTAGTGGCCCTGGCGCTAACATCAGTGGTCGGGTGCACTGGCCAGACGTCCACTGCATGCTAGGTCAGTGGCAGAACCATCAACTTTAATTAAGGGGCCCGGGCAAATATGATGACACCTCGTAAGTGTAATAAATATATACATAAGTGTATGTCTCAATAATTTTATCAATGCTTTTACACATGTAGTTAGTTTTCATAACAAAAAACCACAAATTTATGATAAAAGATGAGTAAAAATGGGGAAAATGTATTGTGCATTGAAATATTTATGAGGGTATTAAAAATTACAGTTTGGGGAGGGGAGACGACACCTACTAGCCCTTGGTTCCGCCACTGTGTGCTAGGTGCAGCTGAAGCTACACCAATTTCACCGTGAAGAATTTCATCAATGGAAACAATTGGCTACCTAGCACTAGAGTATCCCTCACTCTAGGCCTTTAGCCTTTTAGCTTGTCTGATCATCCTATCATAGTCAAGTTGAAAAGTCAATGAATGCAAGAATCAAGTCATGCCATGTAATGTCATGTGGTGTTCTTGCCACGTTTGCATGTGTGTGTGTGTGAGGATCGATGTACTCAACCTTAGTTAGTAACTCATAATATGTTCTTTGTCAAGTATCGTTGTAACTATCCATAGCATCTACACGTGGAAGCATCTCCAATGAAAGCACCGGCCAACGTGGCTACCCCCTGCCACGCATGCCAAAACAGTTCTATGATGATGGTCAATTTTTCGTTACAGTTCAAACCACTTCTATGACGAGTTGCTCGAATTCGTCATGCATGTACCAATGTGACTCATCGCTTTTGACGAACGAATTTTAGTCAGAAATTCGTCATACAACTAAAATTATGACGAATTTCACATCTTCAGTGACAAAAGTTGTTCGTCATGTATGTACAGATTTCTACTAGTGCACTGAGCGGCAAACAATAGAATATGAGCAATCAAACATGTCCAAATCTAATACTCTTAGTTTCTTATCAATTTAAATTCCAATTGTGAACCAATATTCAATTGCCTTTACATTTATTGGTATTTGATTCGTATTTGATTTTTAGTGTCAATCTCAAACATGAAGAGGAAGACAGTAGAATATTCTGATATGTTGAATCTAGGTCTTTATGTTAATCAATTCCAAAGTAAGATCAGTACTATGAATATCAGTATATTTTGGACAGCCAGAAACTTTTCACTTTTAGAAAAAAAACTAGAAATTATCAATCTTAAAAAATTATAAAATGATAAATATTTGTTGTTTACAATTCCCCCTCCTTGGGTGGCTTGTGTGGAACATCGGCGCCAGACCTCCTCACACAACCCCCTTCTCGCAGAAGCATGCACGAGACACCATTGGTCCCAAGAGGGCTGGCAAGCAGGGCTTCTTCCTTTTCTCCCTCACTACTTTGGTGGGTGGGAGGGGGGGACGGTGGATCTGGTGGCCTAGTTGCTGGATCCTACGTCCCTCATACCGGATCTACAAGAGCTTGGTAGGCTTCAAGCTAGTTTTGGTGGGCTCATGAGCAGCGACCCATGCAGTGGCATGGAGACTACATGTGTGGGGTTGTGGTGGCAGTGTGTGCTATGCGCATGATGGCACGGAGGTAGCTCAATATGAGTGTGTGGGTGCGGGATGTGTGTGAGGTGGCAAGGGCACGGTGGCTACGTGTGCGAAAACATCGCACTGTGATTGCAGTGGCACTTAGGCATTGGTTGTCATGCGAGTTGCTGCGATGTGGCCATGCGCAAGTGTCAATGTGGCGTGAAGTTCACGTATGAGGAAGCACGATGGTGTGCCAAGGCGAGGATATGGTGGTGTGGTGTTCCCTCCAGTTTTGGTATGGGGCATGGTGATGTTGGGGGCAGAGGCCAACAACGTGCAAGAGGTTTTAGGTAGAGTGGTGGCGGCAAGGTGGCGTGTCAGTGATGGTGGTCTGGCCTTTCAAGAGTGGCGCAGTGACACAATGACGTGGTGACTACGTGGTGGCACGTAGTCCCACGTGTGGTAGTGGTGGCTCCACATTGATGGTGGCAAACTCTCTAGTTGTCATAATTTGTCTTGAGGAGGATGAAGGAGTTGGCGTGGACTCGAGGTGTAAGTGTCATCAGTGGGGGAAGGCAACCAAGATGAGAGCATATGTGCAGTGATTGGGACCATGGCTTCTATGTAGCAATTGTTGGGCAACGATATGGTAGGGCCATACGCCATCGGTGTCTGCAAAGTTGGCAAGGAGGGCAGGGGCGAGAGAGGTGGACAAGTAGAAATGCTTTGTCAAGGTATATGTGTGGTTTGGCAATGGGCGGTTCTGCATTGTGGTTGGCCGTCCGTACGTAAGGAGGCATTCTAATGGCAAATGGAGACCCGCATGACATTTCTACTATCCTAGTTGAAGTGGCAGGTGGTTATTTACTTTGGTGTAGGTGAACGAATCTCGAAGGGCCTGGACAACATGTCAGTGGTCAGAGGCAGCCGCTCACATCTCGACTTGGCAGCATGCAGCGAGCCATGGCATAGCTCGCTCTACATGGAAGGGGCTAATCTGGTGTGGGACAACATCGATAGGCAGCAAACGGAATCGATGATGTGGCAACTACTTCCTCCATCCTAAATTATAAGTCATTCCAACTTTTTTTGGAGAGTCAAAGCATCTTAAGTTTGACCAAATTTATATAATAAAATAATAACATTTATGATATCAAATAAGTATAATTAGATTTTTCGTTAACTATATTTTTGTAGTAATACCTATTTGATGTCATAAATCTTTGTAATTCTCTCTATAATTTTGGTCAAACTTAAGATGTTTTGACTCTCCAAGACAATATTTTCCTAAACGCTAAATGCTAAACAATCGGTCACCTACCGTTTAGCCATTATTCGGGCTAAATAGTCCATTAAACGGGCTAAACGGCCAATTAAACGGAAACGGCGTACCACCTTGTTGCATTTACCCAATGTTTAAACGGGCTAAACGGCCATTTAGGCGAACAGTGCTCCAAGAAAGTTGGAATGGCTTATAATTTGAAATGGAGAGAGTATATGGCTTGCAGTGGTCTGCAACGACTAGTCCTACATGACAGTGGCTGATTAGGTGTGAGACATCACCGGTAACGACGACGCAAGGCAATACTTATGCAAATAAACTTTTAGAGAAACTTGTCGAAGGATAACTTAAACAACAAGAAAGGCACATTGTCTATATATTTTGTACTTAACTTATTCTAAAAATGAAGTTCTCAAAAATATAGTTGGACAAAATTTTGCTTATAGCATGTAGTGAAGCAAATGGATAGGATGAGTGTTAGGAAATGCACTTTCTACCTCAGGGCTTAAGGATACTCCATTCCGTCAGGAAAAAAATGATTTTGAAGGTTGTAGTAATAATAACTGACAATGGTTTGCAAAAGTTATGATATAAGTCGGTGGCAAACTCACTGTTTGAATGTACTTATATGAATAATACACATCTTTTTGTATTTATAGATTATAGATCAAGTAATTATCCAATCCAATATATAACATGTGAAATTACAGGGTCAAAATTAACAGTAGGTACTTTATTTCCTAGACCAATAAATAAATAAATTTCCGTTTGTTCCATGCTTGCATACATGGAGCTAAATGCCAAATATATAAACAGTACCAACCACGTTACGTGGAACAAAGATTTGCCCAGGAATTTCATATGATGCATGTTGGACGCACGTGCTGACTGCTGACCGTTGATCGAGTACCGGCAAACCATGACGTACGGCAGATGCATGCATATGCATGCTCTGAATTGCTGATGCATATGTTTTGCTCAAAACAATGTGTGGAATAGTGTTTCGCGTGCCTCAAACTGTTGTCGTCGTCTCTGCAGAAAGACTAGAATTTGGTTCGTCGTTGTGTTGCTTCTAAATTAAATCCTCCATCTTTTATTTGCATTTGCATATCGTACGTACGTCCTCTCTCTCTCTCTCTCCATGATCTTTCGCATCCAAATCCATCCACGTCACATGCATGCCTTATTAACCCGTTTTCATTGCTTGTTCTTCGATCTGCAGGTGCCACGTGGTCGCCACTGGCTAATTCCTGGGACTGTACTATACATACATCAATGACCAGTGTAGTCATAAACTAACAGTGACAACTAGCTAACATCCACATGATTTCGTTATACATATATATGTACAGGGAGGTATTGGATTAGCTCACATATATGTCTTATAGTCAGATGACTTGCTCAAAGGTCAAAGCACAGGAGCATGCATATGCATCTTCGTTGGTCCACATTATGACTTCATGCATGGAGAGAGGAGAGAAGAACAGGCAGAGAATTCCAAGTGCCACACCTCAAGAAGATAGATTATTTAATGTAGAGGACTAACCCTTGAACAAATATACTATGAAAAAAGAGTAGTGGTCAGAATTATGCTTTGTCAAATATCTAGATGACTTATTTGTGACCAGAAGAGTAATAATTAATCCTCCCTAATCAGTACCTAATTCAACAGGACCATCTACGCAGAAAACTTTATATGATTGAGACATTTGCCAGCCTTTTAATTTCCCTGGTCCTGGTCCTAGCTACTAGTTGGCATTTACAAAACACAGCACAAATTGCTGTGCAGGTTAGCCTTCTCTAGAGCACAGTGATGTGACGACCTGATGGTGATTTCCAGCAGGGAGGAAAATGCAAATTGCAGCGTGGAGAAGATGGCCGCCATGGTCAAGCTACACTCTAATCAAGGCCAAGCTGAGAAACACAAATTTTGCAGCGTGGAGGAGATGGCACAAATTGGAGATATGTTATTAGATGTATAAATTCAGAAACACATTAATAATATCATTAGATGTACTATTAAGGCCAAACTACACCTAAAGGAGCCAACAAGGAGAAGTAAGTCCTTAGGTACAGGCGTTGTTAACTAAAGAAAAAATATTACTTTATCCAGGAAAACTGCATCTTATTTTTCTCAAGAGTTAACCGCAAAAATCTAGTATTTCAAATACGGTCTTCTTTGGCTGCACCTCTAATCTATCCACATCAATCCACGTATATTTAGGCCTCATTCGGTTATCGAGGAACGATGCTCTGAAACGATTCCTAGCCGAAATGGTTCACTAATTTGTATAACCTTCGTTAGCTGGAATGGTTCCTAGGCCATTTCACTCTGACCGAACTGAGGCCTTAGGATGGTTTGGAATGGAGTGGGGTGATTGAAATGCAGCCAAACAAGCTCTAAGACGTTGTTACATTTCCTGGCCGGGATCGGAAACAAATTAGACGCTTTGGTACCCTCCGGATCACATGGCCGACCAATAATTCTTATGGTCCCAATTAGCTGCAGCTAGCTGTAGATGGATTATTTGGCGCAGCTGCAGAAAAAACACAGGAGGAAAGACCGAAAGAAACACTTATAGTCCACAGTGAGGTCTATGACTCTGGATTGAGTGCCGGCCGGAGACAGGTCCAGATTCGCAGGGAGGGCATGTGATGCATGAGGAATCCAATTCTGGCCTTGCAACAACCTCTCTCTCGCGCTGCGGTTTTGCCCACATTTTTCTTGCAAGAAGAAAAGAAGCCAATGCAAAGAACACCAAGAAACCCACCAGGACTATTCCTATTCGTTTGGGGATATAACACGCAAAGAAGACCGTATTTGAATTAAGAGTCCATGGAATTTCTTTCTCGGTGACAGGTTTGCAAATTCATGGACTCTTATTGCATTGAGAACCAGCTAGAGAACCTTCTGAGAGGCTATGTTTATTGTTTATGGCCACGATTTAGTGATGGAAATTAGTCCATGTTTTTTCCAAGGAAGATGACCCAAGATATCGGGACTATGGTCCGAGAATTCAGTGTTGAGGTCTAGGTTAGGTTTAAGAATTAAGATATTCTGAATATTATATTATAACATGTTGATATGAAGAACGGAATATGGAAGATGCCAAGACAATTAGGCAATAAATAAGGCGACAGTGACACCACCGGCACTGAACAAGAAGAAACTAGGGTTGACAGCGTGGAAGATTTTGGAAATTAGATTGCACAGATGAATGGCCCAAAAAATTGATTTTTTTGAAGCATATGCTTATATAATGTATAAAAACACTCAAGCATGGGCTAGACAGACACTAACATAAAAATGATATCCAACAAGTTGCATTATTGTTGGTTTATAATGTGTCGATCGATTCTCATATAAAATATATGTTATTCTCTTCTTTCCAAATTATAAGTTGTTTTGCTATTTTTATATATATAGTTTTAACTTTTTATTATATCTAGACATAGCGTGTACGTATCTAGCTAGTATAACAAAAACTATGTACAAAAACTCAAAGGACTTATAATTTGAAACGGATGAAGTATAAAAGATGTTGTTTACTTGTTTTGCTACGTGGAGAATGTCCTGCTCCACAAAGAAGGGATTGAGACTCAAAGAAATCATTAGGTCTAAGTTTCAGCTAAATCATAAAGAGACCTTAATTATCCAAAGTTGCCAACATGCCTTTTGTTGTGAGATTATTTTTCAAAAAAAAAGTTGTGTTCATTTAATAATTAACAATGTTTCATCCAAATAGTAGTTAGCTCATTTAAATACCATATATATAAATGCTACACGATGATACATTGTTTCTGTTTAATTAGTGCTATATCCTGCATGATTAAACATTCTTTTTTTTAACTATTTCACCCCCAATAAATGGCTAAACAAGAGATGATCGAGAAAACAAGCCAATGCAATGAAAACACCAAGAAAAGAAACCCACCACCAGGACTATTTCCTATTCGTTCATTCAGATATAACACGCAAACAAAGTATTATCAGCAAAGGTTTGCAAATTCCATGCATGGACTCTTATTGAGAGGTAGCTAGCGAACCTTCTGAGAGGCCATGCATGTTTAATTACGGCCACATTTTGTGATGGAAATTAGGCACGAGATCGAATTGAAGGTTTTCCAAGGAAGATGACCCAAGGCATCAGGAATATGGTCCGAGAATTCACTTGCGGTCAATTAGGCAAGTATGAATAACAGAATATGGAAGATGCTGCACCAAGACGTCAGGAAGATGCCACACATTTAGGCAAATAAGGCGACAGTGACACACCACAGGACACCGAAGAAGAAACTAGCTAGGGTTGAAGGTGTGGATGATCTTGAACATTGGATTGCACGGATGAATAATGCAATGGCTGAAAATCCAATTTTTTTTGAATAAATAAAAGTGTAAGACATTCAAGCCTGGGCTAGACAGACCCTAACACAAGAGTGATATCCAACAAGTTGCATTATTGTTGGTTTCTAATAATGCACTGATCGATGCTCGTATTAAATACACCCCCCCCCCCCCCCCCTCTAAATTGTAAGTCATTTTGAGTTTTTTTAATACTATAATGCACTGTAGATATACACTAGGTCGAAATATATGGCAAAAACTATGTATCTAAAAAGGTCAAAATAACTTATTTAGAATGAGGGAGCATCTAATATAAAAGATGTTGTTTACTTGTTTTTGGTACATAGCATGTCCATAAAGAAAGGATTAAGATTCAAAGAAATCATTAGGTTCAAGTTTCAGCTAAACCATAAAGAGGCCTTAATTATCCTAAGTTGCCAACATGCACTTTTTTTTTGGCCTCTTATCTTAAGTACAGCTGTAGAATCTGTTCGGATACAGACACACACCACCACATACACGTACACCTCACATACACACGGTATACGAACAAACCTACAACTATACCTAGACAACGAACGCAGCTGAGAGGTACTCGAAGATCATCAGACTCCGAGTGTGGCGGGCACGTCACTTGACCATTGTGGCACATCTGCGCGAGAGGCAACTGAAATTAATTAGGGAACTACTGTTCCTGGGTGAGACACCGGCGTCGAAGCCAGGCTTCGAACGCGGGCGGGCAGCGTGCTCACCTGCACCGCTTGCCAACCGAGCTAGAGCTCGTTCTCGCCAACATGCACTTAGTTGTGAGATGAAGTGGGAGATTACTTTTTAAAAAAAATTGTTTCGTTCATTTAACAACAATGTTTGTCTAAATGTGCGTTTAGCCTATTTAAATGTTACGCGGTGCAGTGCTTTATTCTATACAAAGCAGCCCTTATTTGAAGGTTCCACCATACTAATGGCTAAACAGAGGATGGTAGACCGTTTAGCGTTTAAAAGCGCTTATACCGCTTAATAAAGAGATATTACTCCAACAGATAAGCTTGAAGATATATGTAGTAGCGCTTATTAGACCGCTTAATAAACACTAGTAGAGAACAGACCTTTGATCCAAGGGCCAAACCAAGCTCTAGTCCCGGGAAATATTGCGCCCGGGACTAGAGAGACCTTTAGTCCCGGTTGGTGGCTCCAACCGGGACTAAAGGTTCCTGCCCAACGGCTCCTGCGCTAGGCCGTTGTGGCAGGGGACCTTTAGTCCCGGTTGGAGCCACCAACCGGGACTAAAGGTCGACCTTTACTCCCGGTTGGTGGCTCCAACCGGGAGTAAATCTCTTGTCCTGGCTAGTGGCGTGGCCCGGGACTGAAAAGTGACCTTTAGTCCCAGTTGGATCCACCAACCGGGACTAAAGGTCCCCCTATAAATCCTACTGGCCGTCTTCTTCCTCTTCGAGCCCGCCCGAGAGCTTCAGTTCAAATTTAAGCAGTGTTCTTGCTCTTTCTCCATCCATTCTTCGATTCCTCCATCGATTCTTTGATTCTAAAGGTTACCAACTTCATACTCTCATGTTTCACCATTGTCTTATCTCATTTTGTTCACTATATATATATGGTTCTTTATTATAGTTTTTTTTATTTGTAAGCAATTTGAGCTCAAAATCACTTCAAGCTTGCATATTTACATGAAGGAAGGTTAAAGTAGCTATTAAAAACTAGTATTCACCGTTCATTTGTAGCATGCATAGCACACTTCATTGTTTAGAGATATATTGAATTTTAGAGTTTTTTTAATTTTATTTGTTTATAAAATGAGAAATTTATAGTGTATTAAAAAATGAGTATAGAGAGTAGATGGCAACTGCTTCCGGGTCCTCGGCCTCTCATGGGTTTCCAAAGTGACTTAGGCCGGGCCTCCCACTCATTGCATGCGGCAAGTGTTGTGATGAGACGAAGATTGTGATGGAGTACCGAGTGAAGAAGGAGGGTTCCAACAAGGGTCGCATTTTCTACAAGTGTCCGGATTGCAATGTGAGTTATTTTATCGTATTTAATGACTATGGTTAGTTTATACCTATTTTCATGATGGTTGTGATTAAAGTTCTAATTTTCTATTTTAATTTCAGTGGGATGGCACTGGATGTTCAGGCTTCTACTGGGAGGAAGAGTATGTTGAACTCGTGCAAAAATATCTTGCACAACAGGCAGATATGGCGGCTAATGAGGCAGTGATCCAGCCGAAGAAGCCCAAAGATGTTGAACAAACGGGGGATCTGTCTGTTTTAGTTGGGATTGGTCGCGAAATCCTTGTGCTGCTGAAGTGCATTTTAGCTTTAGTGTTTTTAGTGGTAGTTGGGATTGTCTACATTGTAGCGAGGCTTTATTAAATTTATAGCTTTTGTGGTGGTATGCATGTTGTATAATTAACTAATTATGTTCTAGGTTTTAATACGGTATTTATGTCATGTAATGCAGATGAGTTGGCATTGGATGTACAATGCTGATCGTCGCTCCCAAGAGTTCATGGACGGCGTGCATTCTTTGTTACGTGCGACCGAGGCAAACAAACACGATGGTTTCATGTGTTGCCCATGTGCCGTATGTAAGAATACGATGGAATATGCTAACTCAAAGACTCTTCATTCACACTTGTTCAAGTCGGGTTTCATGCCAAACTATATTTGTTGGACGAAGCATGGAGAAACCAGAGTTGTAATGGAAGAAGGTGAAGAAAAACAATGGGGCGATGATGACATTTTTGCTGAATATGGTGCCTTCAATGATACTGCAATGGGGGGAGTTGAAGAAGAGGTGGGGGCAAAGGAGAAGCCCGCTGAAGAAGAGGTGGGGGCAGAGGAGAAGCCCGCTAAAGAAGAGGTAGGGGCAGAGGAGGAGCCCGCTGACGATCTTGGTCAGGCCATTCATGACGCACAAAGAGAATGCGAAAGTGAAAAGGAGAAGATCAAGTTCGACCGCATGCTAGAGGATCACAAGAAATTGCTATACCCAACTTGTGATGCGGGGCAGAAAAAGTTAGGTACCATATTGGAATTGCTGCAATGGAAGACAAAGAATGGTGTATCTGACAAGGGATTCGCTGAGTTACTAAAAATCCAAAAGAAGATGCTTCCGAAGGATAACGAATTGCCCAGCACTATGTACGAACCAAAACAGGTAGTCTGCCCTTTAGGATTAGAAATCCAGAAGATACATGCATGTCCTAATGACTGCATCCTCTATCGTGGCACGGAGTACGAGAAGTTGGATGCATGCCCTGTATGTCACACGTCGCGGTATAAGATCAGGCGAGATGACCCTGGTGATGTTGAGGGCGAACATCCCAAAAAGAAAATCCCTACCAAGGTTATGTGGTATGCTCCTATAATACCACGCTTGAAACGTCTTTTTAGAAATAGAGACCATGCAAAGTTGTTGCGATGGCACAAAGAAGACCGTAAGGTAGACAATATGTTGAGACACCTTGCTGATGGGTCCCAGTGGAGAGCAATCGATAGAGAATACCCCGAGTTTACAAGTGACGCAAGAAACTTAAGGTTTGCTTTAAGTACGGATAGTATGAATCCTTTCGGGGAGTAGAGCACTAGTCATAGCACTTGGCCTGTTACTCTATGTATCTACAACCTTCCTCCCTGGTTATGCATGAAGTGTAAGTTTATTATGATGTCGGTGCTCATCCAAGGCCCAAAGCAACCTGGCAACGACATCGATGTGTACCTAAGGCCACTAGTTGAAGAACTTCTACTTTTGTGGAACAAGCCAGGTGTACGCGTGTGGGATGAGCACAAGCAAGAGCACTTTGACCTACGAGCATTGTTATTCGTAACAATCAATGATTAGCCAGCTCTAAGTAATCTTTCAGGACAATCAAACAAGGGATATAATGCATGCACGCACTGTTTCGATGACATTAAAGGTATATTCTTAAAAAATGTTGAAAGGTCATGTACCTTAGCCATCATCGATTTCTTCCTACGAATCACCCCCTAAGAAAGAAAGGCAAGCATTTTAAAGGTAAGGCAGACCACCAGACCAAGCCGGGCAACCGAACTGGTGAGGATGTACTCAATATGGTTAAGGATGTGAAAGTAGTATTTGGAAAGGCACATGGCAGCGAACCTATTTCGAAGGACGCCAATGGTCATGCACCCATGTGGAAGAAGAAGTCCATATTTTGGGAGCTACCCTATTGGCAAGTCCTAGAGGTCCGCAGCATGATCGACGTGATGCACCTGACGAAGAATCTTTGTGTGAACCTGCTAGGCTTCATGGGCGTGTATGGGAAGCCGAAGGACACAATTGAAGCACGACAGGACCTGCGGTGTTTGAAAGAATGAGACAACCTGCATCCAGAGAAGATAGATGATGGACGCCAGTACTTAAGTCCTGCCAGCTACACTCTTAGCAAAGAAGAGAAGGACAGCTTGTTTGAATGCCTAGATAGCATTAAGGTATCGTCTAGATTCTCTTTGAATATAAAGGGTATAATAAATGTGCTAGAGAAGAAATTTGGACACTTAAAGTCCCATGACTGCCACGTGCTCATGACTCAATTGCTTCCAGTTGCATTAAGAGGAATTCTACCGCCAAATGTACGTCTAGCCACCATGAAGCTATGTGCATTCCTCAATGCAATTTCTCAGAAGGCAATCGATCCAATGGATCTAGCGAAACTATAGAATGATGTGGTTTAATGTCTTGTTAGCTTTGAGTTGGTGTTCCCTCCTTCCTTCTTTGATATCATGACACAACTCCTAGTTTATCTAGTCAAGGAGATTACTATTCTTGGTCCTATGGTCCTACACAACATGTTCCCCTTTGAGAGGTTTATGGGAATCCTAAAGAAATATGTTCACAACCATGCTCGGCTAGAAGGAAGCATCGCTAAGGGCTACAGAACAGAGGAGGTCATTGAGTTATGTGTTGACTTCATTCCCGATATTAACCCGATTGGTGTTCTGGAATCGTGACATGAAGGGAGACTAAGTGGAAAGGGGACACTAGGAAAGAAAACATATATTGGTAAGGGTGATGATTATTTCAATAAAGCACACTACACAGTTCTATAGAACTCCTCCTTGGTAGATCCGTATATCGAGACACACAAGAACCTCCTCCGATCTGAGTTCTCAGGGAAGTCTGAAGCATAGATTACGCGTCAGCACATGGAAACTTTCAGCGACTGGTTGCGAAAAGAATGTCAGGGTGATGAGAGTATTGATGAGGAGCTGTATTTGTTGGCTAGGCAGCCACCGTGGCATATCCTCACATACAAAGGGTACGAGATAAATGGGAATACATTTTACACAGTAGCACAAGATAAAAGGGGCACCAACTAGAACAGTGGCGTCCACATAGATGCCACCGACCCTAGTGGGAACAAGCAAACATACTATGGCCGCATAGAGGAGATATGGGAACTAGACTATGCATCTCATTTTAAGGTACCTTTGTTCAAGTGCCAGTGGGTAAAGACGACTAGAGGTGGCATAGCAGTCAACAACCAGTATGGAATGACAACAGTGGACCTCAACAATATTAGGTACAAAGGCAAACCGTTTGTCCTTACGAAGGATGTGACTCAGGTGTTCTATGTCAAGGACATGTCTACAAAACCGAAGAGAGAGAAAAACGACAACCACCCAATCAATGATGAGCCAAAGCGCCATATAGTTCTTTTAGGAAAAAGAAACATCGTCAGAATCAAAGACAAGTCAGACATGTCAGAAGATTATGAAAAGGATGACCAAATTTCACCCTTCACAGTGAACAAAGACCCTAGCATCTAGCTAAACAATGAGGACACTCCATGGTTACGGCGCGATCATAACCAAGGGACATACGTCAAGAAGAAGTTCATTACTGTGCCCGCTTGATATATATATTGATGTTCAATAGTGTGTATTAGAGATATTATGTAATAATTATGAATTTATGTTTGATGTTGAATTATGTCACGTTGAAATGATGTGAAAACAAATTTATGTTTGATGTTGGGATTATGTCACGTTGAAATGATGTGAAAACAAATTTATGTTTGATGGTGGGATTATGTCACGTTCAAATGATGTGAAAACAAATTTCCAGTCGAAACACAAGAGTTTTTCTGAATTTAATTAAACACTATATTTTTGCATTATCAAAATAGTAATTTAAACACTATATTGTGTTTTAAAACTTGTTAAAAATTAAAACTTCAGGTCACATAATTTTCCTATGTGTAATAAAGCAAAATAGAATCTATATTTTTTTAAATATTTTTATGTCTTTTATTTAATTTTCTGTGCAATTAACTATCCTTTTATCATTTGTGTAAAAAGAAATATATTAAAATCCTAATGAATTGGCGGGTAGCGAAACTGCAGTTCGGCTGCACGCCAAAAACCTTTAGTCCCGGGCGCCACCACCAGCCGGGACTAAAGGTTACCTTTAGTCCCGGGAGCCACCACCAGCCGGGACTAAAGGTGTGACCTTTAGTCCCATGTGTTCACAGGGCCCGGGACTAAAGGGCCTTTAGTCTCGGCTGGTGGTGGCGCCCGGGACTAAAGGTCCTCTCCCTTATATAGCCTCTGCGCCCACCCCAGCTCGTCTTCTTCCTCCTCCCCACTGCCGAGCCAAGCCCTAATAGACCGCCACCGCTCGTCCGATCCGCCGCCGACGCCGCACCTCACGAGTGTCCGCACGTGCACCGGCGCCCCACCGCCCCGACGTCGTGCGCTCGCCGACGCGCCGCCCCCCGACCACCCCTAACACACATACACATGGTGGTGTACACTTGGTGGTGTTGGCACATCTACAAAGGAGGTGGTGTTTGTAGGGTTGAGATGGATAACATCTACACTTGGTGGTGTTGGCACATCTATAAAGGATTCGGTGCTTTCAGGAAAATGGAATGCCTATTTTCTATTGCGCCGGATGCAAGTTCTTGTGGTTGGCACATTGGATCAAGGGTGAAGAAGTTAGAAGTGAAAACGAGTTGATCGCGAAGACGCTGGCGTCGGTCAACTGACCGGATGCTGGGTCTGAAAGCACCGGACCCTGGCAGCGTGCGTCCGGTCAAACTAACGGGTCTACACAGTACCGAGGGTATTGCACCAGACGCTGGTCTGTGTCCGGTCAAGGTGGACCGGACGCGTCCGGTCGAAGAAATACGTCTCGGGGAGCTTACTGTAAACGACCGGACGCTGAGATCCAGCGTCCGGTCAGTTGAAGCTGCTGCGTCCGGTCAGGTCAAGTAACCGTTGGAATCAGGACACGTGGCCATCTACGGGCGACCGAACGCTGAGGTCCAGCATCCGGTCAATACGACCGGAGCGTCCGGTCGGCCCAATTTTTTGCCCAGTGAAGGGGTAACGGCTAGTTTAGCCCTTGGGGCTATAAATAGAAGTGGCCTTTGGCCATGGCTATGGCTGAGCACCTTGGGGGACTGTGTGTCCATGCTTGAGAGTGCTTAGGAGCCCTTTATCTCACACATACTTGATAGCGATCATCTGATTATGTGAGTGAGCGATTCTAGTGCGATTGCATCATGAGGTTGCATCGAGTGGCACTAGGTGATCGAGTTGTGAGCCAGTGGTGCTTGTTACTCTTGGAGGTTGCCACCTCCTAGATGGCTTGGTGGTGGTCTCCGTCGAAGCCCGCAAGAAGCTTGTGCGGCGCTTCGGAGAAGAGCTTGTGAGGGGCATTGTGCTCGCCCCATGGGAGTCGCGAAGAGCAACTTTAGTAAAGCATGTCATTGAGCTACCCTCACTCAAAGGGTAGGTTCTTGCGGTGCCCGACGTGCGGGCTTGGCGGGTGATGCCAATTAGCCGCCGAACCACCAAGTGAGCGGTCGACACAACGGGGACTAGCGTGTTGGCAAACACGTGAACCTCGGGAGAAAAATCATCGTGTCAACCTTGTTCTTCCCGTTGGTTTGCATCCCTGTTACACAAGCTTGCGTTTACTTTCATATACATTAAGCTTGTGTTGTTGCTTTTGTAATTAGTTAGCTTGTGTAGCTTGCTAGTTACCTTCATGCTTGTGTAGCATAGAAGTAGATCCCTTGCGTGGCTAATTTGGTTTGTGTAACCTTGTTAGTCACATTACTTAGTTTGTGTAGCTAAGTAATTGCGCTCTCTAATTTGGCATTGGTTGTCTTGTTATTGAGAATTGCTAGTGAGCTTAGTTGGCTTTGTGCTTTTGCTTACTAGCATGTATAGGAGCTCCCTTGTTGCTTAAAGTACTAGTGGCATATGTTTGTGTGACCTTGCTTCTAGAATTGGTTAGGAGAGCTCTAGCTAGCCCAGCACCTTTGTTGCATAATTGTTATCTTTGCAAGGTGCTAGTGAACATATATAGTGGGGTATAGTCTTGGCTAGACCGATAGTTTTAATTCCACATTTGTATCGGTTAGCCGACGCGATTAAGTTTGCCATCCCCGCTCCGCCGCAGGGCAGTAGAGGAGAGAAGGGAGGTGGAGGAGAGAAGGGAGAAGGAAGAAGGAGAAGGGAGGAGAAGGAGAAGGAAGAAGGAGAGGGGAGGAGGAAGGAGAAGGGAGGAGGATGAGCCTCGACCGCCGGCCACGCCCCTCGCCGCCTCGTCGTCACCGCCTCCGGACACCCATCACCGCCGACCCCTATGTACGTCGATCGTCACCGCCGACCCCTACGTACATCAATATGTGTTTGTATGTGATATATGCAGAGGAACGCCTCGTTGTGTTGTATGTGGAGCAACGCCGCCTCGTTGTGTTGTATGCGGAGCAACGCTGCCTCGTTGTGTTGTATGCGGAGCAACGCCGCCTCGTTGTGTTGTATGCGGAGCAACGTCGCCCCGTTGTTGTATATGCGGAGCAACGCCGTCCCGTTGTTGTATATGCGGAGCAACGCCGCCTCGTTGTGTTGTATGCGGAGCAATGCCGTCGTTGTGTTGTATGCGGAGCAACGCCGCTTCGTTGTGTTGTATGCGGAGCAATGCCGTCTCGTTGTGTTGTATGCGGAGCAACGCCGCCTCGTTGTGTTGTATGTGGAGCAACGTCGCCCCGTTGTTGTATATGCGGAGCAACGCCACCCCGTTGTTGTATATGCGAGCAACGCCGCCCCGTTGTTGTATACCCTAGCGAGAACGACGATTCGCCCTAGCGAGAACGACGATTCGCCCTAGCGAGAACAACAGTTCGCCCTAGTGAGAACGACGAATTCGCCCTAGAGAGAACGACGAATTCGCCCTAGCGAGAACGACGAATTCGCCATGTCGTTCTCGCTAGAGCGAATTGTCGTTCTCGCTAGGGCGAATTCGTCGTTTATATGACTTGTTTACATATATGACTTGTTTACATATATGACTTGTTGACATATATGATTGTTTACATATATGAATTGTTTATATATATGACTTGTTTATATGACTTGTTTATATATGTGACTTAGATTTATTTTGTTTATGACTTATTGTACATATATGACTTGTTTACATATATGACTTGTTTATATATATGTGACTTAGATAAATTTGTATATGACTTATTGTATATATATGACTTGTTTATATATGTGACATAAATTTTGTTAAATTTGTTAGATATGGCTGCCCCGGGAGACAACATGGAGGAAGAAATGATGAATATTATTGCTAATGCTGGTGAGCAGGATGTTGATGACGGAAGTCAATACCTAGCTCTTGAAAATGAGCAAGAAAATGTTTTGCAAGAAAATACAGGCGAGGTATATATACTAAATATATATTATATGTGAATATTGTATATATTTCTGTGTATAAAAGATATTTATTTATTATTTTTTTTATATGTAGCCCTCTGGATCGGCGACCACAACGACGAAGAGCAAAAATGTTCGAGGACCAAAGAAACCACTGGAGGGCTGGTACATAATATCAGAATTCAACATCGAGACAGGCGAACCACTTGGTCCACATAAAAGGAAATTCGTGGAACACTGTGGGTACCTTGTAAGGGATAGAATTCCGATCAGTATCCATGAATGGAAGAAAAAGATCAACGAGCCTGATGTTAGTTTTGTCTCTGATGTTGACAAGAATTTGCTCTGGAATGATATCCTTGCCCATTTTACGTTGCAAGCGGATGATTATGATGATATCAACGATGATGAATTGAAGGAGCCAGTTCGATCGTGGGCTATGAAGAAGATGGCCACACAATTCCAGACTTGGAAGAAACACTTATACAACACATACATCAAGAAGAACGAAACGTCGAATTTCAATACTGCTACGGGCCCGATCTCAAAATAGAGGCCCTATTGGAATGATTTCATAGAGTACAAGACATCAGCAGAGGTTGAGGCACGGGTGAGAAGGAACCAAGAGAATGCCCGAAAAAAAGGTATACCACCATGACATGGGATCAGGTGGCTACGATACTGCCATTCCGAAGTGGCAAAAAATGGAAGCAGACATTATTGCCAAGGGGATCGAACCAGAATTAGCCAAGTGGCCCCCACGCTCGAAGAATTGGTTTTTCGGTCATGGGGGAAGACTCGACCCACAGACCGGCCTGGCAGTGTATGGGCAAAAACTCGAAACAGCAGCACACCGATTGGCTTTTGCTATAGAAGCTAAAGAGATTGGTGTGTTCAAGCCCAATAGAGAGAAGGATGAGCTGACGTATGTCATCGAGACTGCTGAACACACTGGCCGAACCAGAGGCTTAGGACGCAACACTCCATGGGTTCATGGTTTCCCTAATGACAGAGAAACCTACCGAAGCCGCCAGAGAAGCAAGGAGGAGCAAGCAGCGCGGGTGACAATGTTGGAGGAAATGGTGCTTGAAGCAAAGGAGCGAGAAAAAGCAATGGAAGCAAGAATGCAGGAAGAAATCAGAAAGCAAGTGTAGATAGCAATGAGTGCCCAGAGGCAAGCATCAGAGCTAGGAATGAATGTTAATATTAGCCCCCCTGGTCAGTTGAAAAGCAGCTGCGCTTCCACTAAGCTGCCAAAGCAAGATGACGCAGCGCTGCGCTTCCCCGTGGATGATGTCACTACTCCAATGACATCAATTGAGCTACATGCTCCAAGGGGGAATGACACAATCAAGGTCGCTGTCGGTGTTTTTACTCCTCCAGACCCTACCAAGACACCAAGAATCCATGGGGCACCAATACAACCTGGATATGCTAGGGTCGCAGTGGATAAAGTGAGCAAAGGTTATGAGGATCTAGCTCTTGACATTCCTAGAGGTGATGGAGAGAAGACTCTAGGAGAAGCAGAGAAGGCATATATACTATGGCGCAAGCACTACATCATTATCCCTAGGGCGTCTGCTCCACCGCCAGCAGACATTAGGTGCGGACAAAAGTTAACAAAACAATTTTTTGATAATTTTCTATGGGCATGACTAATAATAAGCATTTACTTATATCTCATTATTTTTGTACTCACAAAGCAGGGCATCCGCCAACCAAAGTTCAGCTGTTGCTTCTCCCGACCATCATAGTGCTTAGGGCAATGATGATGCCTTTGAAGGCACTGCTGCATCCTCACCATCTCCAACTCCTCCACCGCCTCCAAGGAAGTCCACAACTCCTCCGTCGAGGTCTCCAACGCCTCTGCCGCCTCCAAAGTCCGCACTGCCTCCAAGACGGTCTCCAACGCCTCCCCTGCCTCCAAGGAAGCCAGCCCCTAAGAGGTCCACCCCACAAACGAAGCTATTGCCCTGCCCGCCGGCAAAGAAGCAAAAAGCAAATACTCATCCAGTTATTCCCCAAAAACTATCTTATGAGAAAAGTGAACAGGAATTAAAGGATGCAGTACAAAAAGAAGTGACATATTTCTTTGAAGGTGCAAAACAGGCACGACGAGCGAGGGAGAACCCGGAGCCATCATACTTCTTCCTACCTCCAGATCAGCTAAGAAAGAAGTTGGAACAAAAAAAACGGGATTCTCTTAAGAGCGCCGCGAAACAACCGATATCGGACTATGACCGCTCTCTCACCAAGTCATATGAGGCGGCGCAAAAAAAGAAGAGAGTAGGGAAAGGTGTTGCACAACTCGGACAACAAACGCAACAATCAATCCCCCCCCTTGTCGTTCCTAACGAATATAGTTCAAACTTAAACTTAGTGACGGAGGTAGGCGGCTATGAGTCGTTTCTTCGGTTTTATGAGGAAACTGGTTTGAACCTTGCCGAAGTGCTCGCTGAAGGACCATCTGCTCCGGAAGTGAATTCTTACAAGAAATTTGTACCAGGCCAGAGTCTATACAACCTAGAGAAATTAGGTGAACTGGGTACGCAAATGTACCTGCTAAACGGGTGGTACATGTCGGCGTCTGATGCGGGACAAATCTATCTTTCTGTCAGAATTAGAAACCGCCATTACTTCCGTGGCAATGACATTATCTATGTCGAGCTTTCAGAATTACACCAACTATGCCACCTGGACTCTCTCGACAAAAGTCTCATTAGCTGCTATTGTCTGTAAGTGTGATTATTTTCTACTATATTCACAATTTCTTTATTATATATTCATAATATATATATTCACAATTTTCATGTACGCAGATATGAGATGACAGAACTTAGAAAGAGAAAGGATAATGATGTTGGGTTCGTTGATCCGTATGTCGTATACAAACACCCTAACCTCCCGAAGGATTATAAGCCTCAATCTGAGAGAAATCTCATGAATTTCTTAGTGAACCAACGCGACAAGAAGGAGATACTCTTCCCCTACAACTTCAAGTGAGTGTTATTATAAGTAATTAATGTCGATCATATATATGGGACATCAATATTTCCTTACTACACACACACACACACACATATATATATATATATATATATATATATATATATATATATATATATATATATGCAGCCATCGCTGGATATTGATGGTCATCGATATGGCTAATAGTAGATTGAAAATCTTAGACTCGTTGAGAAAACCGCAAACGGAGTATCAAGACATGATAGATATTATACAAGGGTAATTAATTTAGTTTCTCTATAACAACATATATATATATATAATGGCGCCGATCTCTCAACAATTATTAAAGGTTAAATTATTTTTTTATTTTATTGGGAGCAGGGTTTGGAAAAGGTTCGTTGAGGAACAAAAAATGAAACATTGCAAAGCGCCACTGGGTGCAATCGCACACAGTAAGTACTATAACTACACATTTATATTCAATTAACACCATATGATGATTTCAATTCACCCTAATTGATTTTTTTGTCGTAAAAGTGGGTTCTAAGGCAGGAGCAGGGTAATAACTACTGCGGATACTATGTTTGCGAGTTCATCATGGCGTACTCAAAGAGAACTCCTGAAGAGCAACTCAAAGTACGTATATAAATACTTTTTCCTTTATATTATTTCGATCGTATATTTACAATTTCTTTATTGCTCTCATTTGTATAAGTAATTACATGAGCAATAATACACACACATATATATATATATATATATATACTTTTTTCTTTAACTTTTATTGAAGACCGAATGGTTGAGGAAAAGAATCATACGACTTGACCAACTTAAAGCAATTCGAGAGACTATAGCAGGATTTCTAAATGACTAGGTCATCAACCCCAACGGCGAGTTCTACAATGATCCGAACGAAACGTGGATGCCAAATCTGGAGGAGTGAATTGCTAAGGACATAAACAATTTATATATCAAACCTTTGTATAATATATATATATATATATATATATATATATATATATATATATATATATATATTATATGTACATAAAATAACGTGTGTGTATATATTATCATCATATATATTTGCATGTACACGTATATTCGCTTGTTATTTATGTACAAAGTTCGAACGAAAACTTACGCGTGCGAAGTACACATATATATTACTATTAGCAGCGTATTCGAAAATGTATTTTAATATCAAAACTAATCATTAAATGAAAAAAAACCAAAAATAGAAACCAGAAAAAGAAAAAAAAAAGGGACTTTTAGTCCCGGTTGGTGTTTCCAACCGGGACTAAAGGTCCTGCCCCGTGACGGTCTCTGGCCAGGCCTGGAGACCCCCTTTACTCCCGGTTGGTGTTTCCAACCAGGACTAAAGATCCCCTTTAGTCCCGGGCGTCAAGCCGGGACTAAAGGAGGGTACCTTTAGTCCCGGATTGGTGCTCCCGGTTGGGAAACCGGGACTAAAGGGGTTTCCCAACCGAGAGCAAAAAGCCTTGCTGCACAAGTGAAAGAGATATTACTCCAACAAATAAGCTTGAAGGTAGATGTAGTAGATTTTGCAACGTGATCTGCTTTTTGTTTGTCTGATTATCTTTTGTGTGTTGTCATCATCTTCCCTGCTGGCTAGTTAATTAGCTCTTTGCATTGCCAGCCCTCTCCCTCTATGAACGAACTCACGAAGCAGGACAGGAACCATCGTTCATGCCTCTCTTGACCGAGTCAAAGCTTTGCTGGCAATGACTGAATGCTTGATGTTACTGTAGCTCGTCGCCTTGACAGGGACATCCTCTGGCATATCCGGAATTTGGAATTAGGGTCGCAAAGAACAAGTTGCCACCACAAGCATCCAGCGGCTCTGCCGATGCCCAAGAAGCTTCATCACACCTTAGCTAGTGGTAGCCATGGCAGGACAGGTATTGCTTGTGTTGACCGAAGCTTCCTCCTCATCCATGGCAGTAGGTCGAGGCGTTGAGCTTGCTCACTATATATACGGCGCCATCCATGCCGAGCTCTCCATCTCAAGTCATCAGCTCCAAGCTAGCTAGCCTTCACTCAAGCATCACAAAACCCTACTAGCTAGTGCTCCCTACAGCACCTGCGTACATACAACACTTCACAGCAATCTATCTACTCGACCGTCGTCTTCAATTCCCAAGGCATAATTAACAATGGTGGTTCCCGTGATCGACTTCTCCAAGCTGGACGGCGCCGAGAGGGCGGAGACCCTGGCGCAGATCGCCAATGGCTGCGAGGAGTGGGGGTTCTTCCAGCTCGTGAACCACGGCATCCCGCTGGAGCTTCTGGAGCGCGTCAAGAAGGTGTGCTCCGACTGCTACCGCCTCCGGGAGGCAGGGTTCAGGGCGTCGGAGCCGGTGCGCACGCTGGAGGCGCTCGTCGACGCGGAGCGGCGCGGCGAGGATGTGGCTCCCGTGGACGACCTGGACTGGGAGGACATCTTCTACATCCACGACGGCTGCCAGTGGCCGTCCGACCCGCCGGCATTCAAGGAGACCATGCGCGAGTACCGCGCCGAGCTGCGGAAGCTCGCCGAGCGCGTCATGGAGGCCATGGACGAGAACCTCGGCCTCGGCAGGGGCAGCATCAAGGCTGCCTTCTCCGGCGACGGCCGGCACGAGCCCTTCTTCGGCACCAAGGTCAGCCACTACCCGCCGTGCCCGCGCCCGAACCTCATCACGGGCCTGCGCGCGCACACCGACGCCGGCGGCGTCATCCTGCTGTTCCAGGACGACAGGGTCGGCGGCCTGGAGGTGCTCAAGGACGGCCAATGGACCGACGTGCAGCCGCTCGCGGGCGCCATCGTCGTCAACACCGGCGACCAGATCGAGGTGCTCAGTAACGGCCGCTACCGCAGCGCGTGGCACCGCGTGCTGCCCATGCGCGACGGCAACCGCCGCTCCATCGCCTCCTTCTACAACCCGGCCAACGAGGCCACCATCTCGCCGGCGGCGGTGGCCAGCGGCGGGGAGGCGTACCCAAAGTACGTGTTCGGCGACTACATGGACGTGTATGCCAAGCAGAAGTTCCAGGCCAAGGAGCCCAGGTTTGAAGCCGTCAAGGCGGCGGCGCCAAAGTCATCTCCAGCGGCATAAATAAAAAAAGGACCAATTATTAAATATATTATAAATAATTATAATTTATTTGTTAAATATAATTCATTTGTTGGATATAACAGCCGGAGAATGAAATAATAATATATAAGTATACTAAGTACGGGTTAGCATTTCAGGTTTTTCACTGTGTTTAACTTTAGTGGCATGGTATGATGCTATATTGTTGTAGCAATAAGTTTGTCAAGCTTTAATCCAATAGAAAAGATATAAGGTTTGTTAAGTCTTTGGTGTAGAGTTTGCACATGCACACCCAAGTATTGGGTTTTTTCATGTACTTAATTAATGTGATAGTGATTATATGTAAAAGTTGTACCATCATTGTTCAAATGCAATAAAGAGTTGTTTGGTAAGACTCCATGTGCACTGTTCCTTCGTCGGATTATCCAAGAGGCCGTAGCACCAAAATGTGACTCATGTCCTTACGCGTAAAATAGATCCAGCTCCTCTATTCAGCACCCAGATAGAAGCGCTTCTCCTTGAATTCGCGTTTGGTGCTGACTCTTTTGACTCTGGTGTCGAAATTGCCGAGCAGAGACGGATGGAGTCGGAGCGGCACCAACAGCGCCAAATGTGACCCCCTCTATCCACGTCAATCTATATCTACTTATTTCATTGGTAGTTGTCATCTTACATCCGTGGAAAAATGTGTGGTGGAAGCGACTTTTTCCGTGCAAACATGAAAATCAACTCGGTATAATTTTAAGCTTAGCGTATCCATAATGCATCCACGATTCCACATATGTAGTCATATGTCAAAGTTGGGATGCACACTCAACGTAGAAAAGTTTATACTAAAATGACGAATCATCATGTGCACTAGAAGACAAAATTCTTGTGATTTAGTCTTTTAATTCACACGTACCTAAAATTCACCATTTTCCGTATGAATTTGTCAGAAGTGAGTTTGCATCCTAGCTTTCTTTACATTGAGTAGTGATGGAAATATATCTTTTTAAGTTGGTTTCGACATTTTCAGAGAAGATGTAGCTTCCAGCTCATATTTCTCCCGGATCTTCAGCCATCTATCAATCTTAGATATCTGCATATGGAGAAGGAAGAAGAAGCGTCATTCATTTTTCTAGTGCATTCATACTAAGAGAGGTATCTCTTTGCCGTTACATACGAGGATGACTGGATGAGCAGCGAGGTTACTTTTAGAGTGGAGTGGAGCAGCTTCTAAGCGATGATGATGGCATGGGCCACCATGTCAACTCTTCATGGACCACCATTTGTGCATGTCCAACTCATTCCGTGTGGCAACGGTGACACAGCCTTTTGCCACTTGCGGCGACAAGACGAGCACAAGCAGGCGCTGGGCAGCCACTCACATGCCCACACATCTCACTCTCCCTCTCGTGGATGCTGCTAGCGGAAAAAGGCCTGCATTTGGGTCCACAGGATGCTGCTAGCAAAGAGAGTTTTATCCATATTCACCTACTAACTTTGATGAGCACTTTGAGTATAAATGTTTCTAGTACAACTTAAACCATGAGAAAATTTGTTTACAAGACCAATAATGTGTCATAGGCGTGGGCATGGGTGTGTGAGTTGGAGTTTGTCTCGGGGGTGTTTCTAGGAGTGTGCCTCGTGCTTCTCCTTTGTTTTTTTTTTTCGTTTTGTTTTCTTTTATTTTAATAAATGACACGTAGCTCTCTTGGCGTCGTTTGAGAAAAAAAAAAGGACAAGCATGGATAGATAACAAAAGGTCACGATGTATGTAGATAGATAATCTTGTCAATAAATGAATAGTAAGTGAAAGGGACCATCTATATATCCACTCAAATATTATCATCCTCAAATATGTCCATGTCACTTTTATAGCCGTGCATTAATTACAATTTTAAACTCAAGAGTCCAGATCCATCTGTCTCTCATTATATTGTTTCCATACTGAAAAAGTAGAGCAAAAATGACAAGATTTTATTCGATTTTCTAGGACATTTATTTTATTTACCTGTAACATCTAATTTCTCTTCTGGGGTAACTTTTTGTTGGGCTAATTAAGATAAAACAAATTTGACATGTTTATGCTAATAAGGAAAGTATGGTGGACGAAATAAATACCATTGCTCAAAAAATAAATGTAGTTTGAGCATCTCTATTGTCCCCTCTTGGATAAAAAAAGATTGTTCCCTCCCAAATGGAATATATCAGCTATCGGAAGGACTAGTGTCCAATCAAAAGAATCAATACCTTCTCATTTCTTTATTTAAAAAAATCGACCTCATCTTCTTCCTATCACATCACAAAAGATAGAATCAGTGATAATTCCTGTCTACTGCTTATAAAACGAATCGAGTAATTCGGCATATTTCAGTATCAAACCTAGTCTCAAAAACCAAGTAATTTACCCTCTCAAACAATACAATTCTAGCATGCATAGTACCAAGTCAAACTGATTCCCGAAAAAAAAAGAACCAAGTCAAACCATTTTCAAATTGAGTAAATTTACGTAAACATGTAGCAATGTTTATGATGCCAAATAAATGTTATTAGATCCTTGAGGAAGTATATATGTATACATAATTTGTGTTGTAAATATTGATATTTTTTAATAATTATAGTAAGGCTTTTATATTAAAAATAAGAACAGAATAAAAGTATAGTACAGTTAATCTTTTTTCAGACGGAAGTAGAATCTAGCGGATCGGATAGGATCATAGGACCAGGTAAAACTAGCCTGTGTTGCCTGTAAATAAAAGCTAGCTAGAGCTCTGGGGACCATTAGTGCATGATGCATCGATTTGGCGGCTGGTGCCACTGGACACTGGTTCGTTGCACGAAAATTCAGGAAGCGTAAAATTAACAAACAAAAGCGTGTGAAATTGCACGGTAATTCGTCCTCGTCCTCCGCTATTCCGCTCCGGTGAGTGTTCGGCGGCCATGGCCGTGGCGCTGAGGAGCACACCAGGCAAATGGCCATGCCGGTCAGCATGCATGCAGACGGGTGCCGGCTTTCTCGCAATTTCGCCCAAAAAAAAAGATGGGTGGATCGATCGAATATATGTATGATTAAAATCCTCAGATCCGAATATTTAGGATGAGTACTTTTGAATGCAGGGATTGATTTGCACTCGAACTAATTTCACCGGCTTTTGGTTTTAGATTCACTAGAATCGTGCACGTGTTTTAGGGGAGGAGAGAATCAGTAGCGAGCACAGCACATACGTCTGTCACGCGAACCAAGGCAGGGCCGCCCCCTGTGCAGTGGTCCACTCTGGGCGGGGTTTTCTCCGGCGATCCTCGGCCGGGCGCAGGCTACGTACATGGCGGCGGAGGGCGCCGGCGGCCGGGGAGGACGAGCCGCGCGGTACCCGCCTCTGTCGGCGCTCGTCGTCTCCGCCATCGCCGCCTCCTCCGCCGTCATCGTCCTCGCCGTCGTCCACTCGGTACGGTGACTGACAAGATTATTACATTTCGACGTGACCGGTACCAATAAGTGTTTCTTGCGTTGCCGTGGTGGCTGACAGCGGTGGCCGGCGGGCGGTTTGTTTGTTTCATGGGCGCAGGCGTACGACGACGCGGTGTCGCGGACGCGGACGCTTGCTGGGCCACAACCTGGAGCCGACGCCGTGGCACCCGTTCCCGCACGCCAAGGGCCGCCCCCCGGCGCGCGCCGCGCTGCGGTGCGCGCCCTCCATCGCCTGTCTGCCACCTCTCTCGCGGCCTCGTCCGCCACCGGAGCCAGCGAACGCGTCGTCGTCGTCGTCGTCGCGCGGTAACAACAACAACAACAACAAACAGTGCCCGGCCTACTTCGCGGCGATCCACCGGGACCTGGCGCCGTGGCGCGGTGCGGGGCGGGGCGTGACGCGCGCGCTGCTGGACGCGGCGCGGCAGGCGCGCGTCCATGCGCGTCACCATCACCGGCGGAGGCCGCCGGCTGCACGTCGACCTCTACTACGCGTGCGTGCAGAGTCGCGCGCTCTTCACGGTGTGGAGCCTGCTGCAGCTGATGCGGCGGTACCCCGGGCGCGTCCCCGACGTCGACCTCATGTTCGACTGCATGGACCGCCCCGCCATCAACCGCACCGAGCACGGCGGCGACGCCGCGCCCCCACCGCCGCCGCTCTTCCGCTACTGCACCACCAGGGACCACTTCGACATCCCCTTCCCTGATTGGTCCTTCTGGGGCTGGTAAGGGATGCATCATTCGCATATATATGTTAAGATTTTTTTTATTTATATAATACTGTCAAGATTTTTTAATCAATGAATGAAGTGTCAAGAAGATTGATGGTGATGGTTGATGGACATATGTAACGCAGGCCGGAGACGAACATCGAGCCATGGAACAGGGAGTTCAAGAGCATCAAGTCCGGCGCTCGGGCGACGAGATGGGCGGACAGGGTGCCGACGGCGTACTGGAAGGGGAACCCGGACGTGGCGTCGCCGCTGCGGGTGGCGCTGCTGGGGTGCAACGACACGGCGCTCTGGCGCGCCGAGATCATGCGGCAGAACTGGGACGACGAGGCCAAGTCGGGGTACCAGCACTCGAGGCTCTCCTCGCAGTGCACGCACCGGTACAAGATCTACGCGGAGGGGTTCGCGTGGTCGGTCAGCCTCAAGTACATCCTGTCGTGCGGATCCATGGCGCTGCTGATCGAGCCGCGGTACCAGGACTTCTTCAGCCGGGGCCTGGAGCCCCGGGTGAACTACTGGCCGGTGACGGAGATGGGCATGTGCGAGTCCATCAGGGACGCCGTCGACTGGGGCAACGCCAACCCCGGCGAGGCCGAGCGCGTCGGCCGGCGCGGCCAGCGGCTCGTACAGGGCCTCCGCATGCACGCCGTCTACGACTACATGCTGCACCTGCTCACCGAGTACGCAAGCCTCATGAACTTCCGCCCCGTGGCGCCGCCGTCGCCTGACGCGCACGAGGCGTGCGAGGCGTCGCTGCTCTGCCTCGCCGACGACAAGCAGCGCAGGTTCCTCGAGGCGTCCAGGGCGGAGCCCGCGGCCGACGAACCCTGCGTGCTGCCGCCGCCGCCGGCGGCGGCTGTGATCGAGCGCTTGAGCTAGGTGGAATGCTGAAACAGCAGCTCGTGTAGGAGTTGCGTCTCTACCTCTCGGCTCTCTAGGATTTATTTATATAGAATAGAAGACTCAAAAAGAAGACAGAGCACAACGAACTTGTGGTCACGACAGTTGCAGGATTGAATGATGATTGTAGTTGTAGGGACACAAGTTCCGTGCGAAAGCATGTCCAGATTTGAGGCCAATTGCAATTGCATTGAATTTTTTGTTTCCAAGCCCTCTGAAGTTACTAGTTGTATTGTGTATCTTGCGTCTGGTTTCGCCACTACGTCACCTTATAGCAAAGGATTATGAATACAACTTAGAGCCTCATTCAAATAGGTGGGTTAATCTTCTATTGGTTTCAACCTAGAAAATAGATGGTTCCTATGTCCATTAATTAGTATGCCAACTAAACAAAATGCTAAGAGCAAGGTTAATAATACAGTCGACCGCTGGCTAAAAGGATCCTTGCATTCTACCTCTCAACCCACTCATATAGTAGCTAGCTCTTCAGCATTAATACATGGTCCACCTATCTCTTTCACATAGTTTCTCGATTCTTGTGTCTAAGCCAGTTGTAAGTTTACAACCCGCTTCTTCTCTCTATTCCACATTAGCATTTAGCTTGCTTACAGCCTGTTATTATACTTGCTCTAATGTGGCATTATAGATGGTTTCTACCAACTAAGCAAAATGCTAATGTGCATTGTAGTTAATAAAGATAGAGAAGGAAATCATTTCTTATATAGAAAAAACCATATATACACGAGAACCAAGATACGAATAGATTGATCGATTGGTCAATGCTTACATAAGAATTAAGGTACGAATAGAATCAAGAAACAAATAGATGTGATTGGTCAATGCATACATAAGAATCAAGCTACGATTGATAGATACTAAGAGAAAGAAAACATTTAATGGACAAAAATTAATTTCAATCAAACTAGGAAAAATAGTTTCTATATATAATGTCTATTTCACTCGGTAAATATGAAACGATCTCGTAGTTTCTAGAGCATCTTGGCCAAGAGAGGGGAGATTTTATTGGACAAAATTTAATTTTAAAGAAACTATTCATTATTAGGAAAATATGGTTTCTATGTATATGTCTATTTGACTCATTAAGTACATGTTAGTGTGACTAACTCGGCAAGTATAAAACCATCTCATAGTTTCTAATGTCAAATCATAGTTTCTAGTATAGTTTCTAATGTCAAATCATAGTTTCTAGTGTGAGGAAGTATAAAACCATCTCATAGTTTCTAATGTGACTGACTAAACCATCTCATACTGACTAAACCATCTCATAGTTTCTAATGTGACTGCCATTAAAGTAGCTGGTTAACTAGCTGACCTATCTATCTAATCCGATTTAATTTTTTGCCCCGGCTAATAACTAGCCCTATCTATCCAAACAGCGCTTTAATAATCCACAAAGGCCAGTGGCCAGCAAGGGCAGTTCCAGAAATCCTGGCGCCGCTCTGCCTTCCACATAAACCAACAGTTGACAACGAAGCCAGAATACGCGCATCTACCTAGAAAACAAAAGCAGGTGCATACAGACCCAAACCGATACTGCAAATTCCCATAGTATCCACCATTTCATATAGCAAAACAACTCCAAGCATCATCTCATCTCAGTTAACTGAAACAGTGATACAGATATATAGATAAAGCATTGGCATAGAAGGCACGGACAAGTACAAGTGCCTCTCATATTCCTCATATCATCATATCTAATGTAGGTCAACACGATTATCCTATTTAACGACCAATTTACAAAATGTGAGCAGCCCGTGCTGTGGCAGGACCCATACGCACGCAAATCACCAAAACGCGCTGCAAATCATGGTAAAGTTGTTGACGCACCACGACCTTGCAGGAGATTGCCACCCCCCGTGGTATCGCACTAGTCTGGGAGCTGTTTTGGACTTTGCCACTAACCACCAATCAGGCAAGGTATTTGTACATATTCGCATTGTCCTTGTCGCGCTCCAAGTAGTCCCTTGTGATGAGATCCTCAATCCTCTTCTTTATGGCTTTGAAGTCAGGCTGTAGTATCACACAGGCCCAAGTAAGAAAATGAACAGAATACAACACAAGTAGCAAAACCAATTTTCTTCGTATATGATTATCCTAGATTACGCAGCCACAGACGAGTTAACAGTTATCTTTGTAGATTGAACCTAACAACCTAGTCCTTGGTTTGGGACATGTGAATATTTGTCATTCATATGTAAGAGCTACCATAACATGATATCAAATTCAATCCAAAAGGGTACGTAATTACTTCTGATGCAACAACAGGATACCCAATGTACCACGGGCAGAAAATTGTAACTGAATTACTGATACACTTATTGCAAGAACTAAGATAAAAATTGTAACTGACAGCAGAAAATAAGTTCAGTCGTGCGGGTATTGTAACAGGGACTAAGCTACGAAGAACTTCTCAATTAGGAGATATACTGTCAGTACCTTAAACATGCGGCTCAGCTGCTCAACACATTCAGCAACCAGCTGTTGATGACCCATGACTTTGCGGCTCTTCATAATGCGCACAATTGATGCATCAATTGCATACCTCCTGTCTTTGTCAACATCTTCAACAACCTTTTTCTTCTCATCAACAGGAGGGAGTGGAATCTGGAAAGAGTGACAACGAAATGAAATATTAGCATAACAGCAACTAAACTCTAAGTCTTACCAAACAGCAAAAGAACAGTGAAAACGGGAAATACCTTAATTCTTCTCATTCTGTCAGTAAATTTTGAATTGAACTCAAAAACATCATTGGGCGAGATGGATTTATTTGCCGGTTCCTTGGTAAGGATCTTGTATTTCGCACAAGAAAGCGAATGGAGCAAGCGCACTACATCATCATCTGACAGGTTTAATTGTGTTACAATCTCAGAATAACTAAGCCTGTCAGATCCATTGAACAACAGTAGCAATGCAGCCTGTCAAAACAAGACACGTGTAAAAAACGTCAGACAGGTTAATATAGCACCATTTATTGTGATACAGAAATAATCCAAGATTACCTGATATGTCGTAACAATGAGCTCAATAGGTTTAGCATCAAACTTAGCATTGATGTTGCAGGTTCCCAAGGAATAAATCCATGTCAGCTTCCTGTGCTTTGTTCTTGTTTGATAGAACTCCTTGAAAACCTCTACACATTTCACCTAGAAGCAGACATATATAAAGTCACTTCAAAGAACATAAACATGTACCTAACATGCTTTTTTGAAATGAGCTAACATGCTCAAGTGCAGTGTTTGGTGCCCTTGAAGTGATCGAACAGTTTAACTTACCATCTCAGCAGGAAGGTTTATGTCAAAAGTTTTGTAGCTTGGCCAGAATCCCGTTGTCAAAACAGTAACAGCCAAGTCTATCCCAGGATTCAACTCTGGATGTCCAGCTACAAACTCTTCAAACTTAGTCTGGTGATCTCTAGCGACAGTAAGGTCCGTAACCATGCCCTCCATTTTTGAAGTAAACTGCCCCCCGCACTGTTGCTTGAGCTTTGTCAGAATACTTCTCTCATGCTCGTCATTAGCACTTTTGTCAAAAAGTAATCTTCTTGCAAGTTTCTTCCTGTAAGCCAGTTCACATATTAAAAAACTTAACCAAGTTCCAAAGGGCACTATTTCCTTACACACTTTGACAAAAAAGCATTTTCTTTAAATTACACAAGCATTAATAATACCATGTAGGATAACAAGCACTCACCTATAGAACTCAGCAAATAGGTCTTTATCACTGATGTATGCCAGCAATCTCACCACCTGGAAACCAGTCACAATCATTAAAGCTCTGGCACATAATTTATCAATAACAGCAAAAGAAAAGAAAGAAAGATGTACCTTTTCAAGAGCATCTTCAATGGCTTCATCACTGAGCTTCTCACTGCAACCTTTCTTCAGAATATTGTCGCAGAAGGTAGCCAACAACTCAGCACTCGAACTGCCAGAGACACCTTTGTTACAGAAGACCTCAAAGGCTTCTTTAAGTGCCTGTGGTAAGAATTATGAGAATGAGACACCATTTGCAATATTATGGCAACAGCAGAATGAAAATGAGATATTTCAGCTGAAGACCTTATGGAAGAGTGTATGTCCCTGGAAACATTCTGTCACATAAGCTACATATTTGTCATGCAGCTCGATGATTTTCCACACGAAGACCTAAAAAACAAGAATAAATAAGCTAACATAACACACAACAAAAGCAGAGTGCGATCAAGATACACACCTGTTCCTGCATGCCAACCATATCCTTCTTCTCTGGCTGTAAAAGCAATGAATTGTAAAAATAATAATTTAGGGAAGATAAATCAGAAAATTAATCAAATATAGCAAGAAAAATCAAACAGCCAGGTGGCAGAATATCAAGCATACAAAGTGGTAATGTAAAGAAAAGGACTGGGAAATGGGAACTACTTAGCAACCTGACAATAGAGGTTAGATGAAGGCTGTTACAAACTATTAATGTGGAGTTTTTGCTGTTTCTATATATATGAATCAAAAAGTGCATAAAGGTAACATAAATAATTTAACAGCTAAAGAAACACTGCACCTTCTTATTACTAGCAGAATCTTCTGCTTGCTTTACCAAGGCTGTGCCTTCATTTGTAACATGCTGCGGACAAATATAACTCAATCAGAACTGAATATCATGGTTCAAAGGAATAAAATGAGTGAGCTAAAAGAGAACAGAGGCACCCTGCAAGGGAAATTAATACCGTTTTGAACATGTTAGATATAGGCTCCAGACCGCGGGTGATTTTGGAGAAGAGCCTGTACATCCTAGAAAGATCCTCAACCTGCAGTAATAGAGGGATGCAGTGAATATTCAATACTGTTAGGAAGTCATTCATTAGATAATAATAATAATAAGGTTTTCAATCCAACTTTATCATCACGAAGCAAAGCAGAACATCCAGAATGCTCCTTCTCCAACAGCGGGGTTGCATACTGAGCAAGCAATTCATTTTGCACTTTCTGTCGAAATTCAAGATTATAACAATGTAAGGGTCATACGGGAAAATATGTCGAGCACTATTCAAGAAAGACATAGCAACATTCTGAATTCAAAACTGAAATATTTGCTGCAAATAAAATATTAATTAAATAAATACTACAAAACTGGAAAGGAAAGATTTTGCACATACCTCCAACAACTTTTGTTCGCTGCTAATATGCAAATAGTGACCTACTCGCTCCTTCTCCCGCTTCAAACACTCCTCAGCCTTTTGAAAGAAGCATCAGCCATTAAGAAATAGCCACACGTAAATACAGATAGAAAGAGACAGAAACCTTCTCAACTCTAGGTACCTTAATCATGTAATCTGGGCATGAGTCCTCAAGAATCCAGCTTTGAGCCTTGACAGAGTAGTACTCTGTAGTATCCTTGAGCAAGAAATCTTCAAAGTCATTCTCATAACACTCCATTTGACCCAACCCGATTTCAACAAAAATATCCAAGACATTCTTCAACAGAGCCCGGTCAATTTGTTCACCCTCACGTTCTTTGTCTATCTGTTAAAAGAAAAAATATCAGTTCTCAAATAGATGAAGCTTAGGGATGTATGCAATCAGACAATTGGCCATAATGCGCACAAAAGTTTTAAGATTTCCCACATGGAAGAGAGAATAGCAGTTTATTTGGTCCTTACTATATTTCAATATATTCCAACATGTATAACTTAGAAGAAAAAAAATATGGTCAAAAACATATGTTGGAGATCATATTAATGTCCAAACATCAAGCAAATAAAGAATGGAGCTAGTATATGTTAACCAACCATTTTATACTACCATTAATCACAAAGAGATGCAAGGTCTCACCAGAGCAATCACTGCGTCTTTAACTTGTCCTTTAATCTCTTGATAGATCTGTTACCACAGTTTAATTGATTAGGGCATAAGCATTGAAAAAGCATGAGTGAAAAAGAAGCTGGAAATTAAGTAACTGTTGTTTTACCAACTCTCGGAAGCAAGTAAGGCCAACTTCTTTAAGTGGGGTAAGTGACCTCCTTGATATGAAGTACCGGTCAAGGTAATGAAAGAAACGTGAGAGCCAGCGAACCATGACTTTATGGTTTGACCACCTTTGCACTAGCTCCCTCAGCATAAACTCATCATGTTTCTCCCTTAACGAAGGTAGTACCTGCATGAAATTATAATTTAGTGAGAAAGCTCTCAGAAGTGAATGTACAAATACAGTGAAGAGGATAATATTATAGTTAGATTAAAGCGTCATACAAAATCAGGGCATGACTCATGGGTTCAACCTCTAGTCATAAAAACACCTACAGCTAAAGGGAGATATACAAGTTTCTTTTACAAATCAAATATGCTCGTCAAACAATAAATTAGCAAGCTACAGAAAAGCTCCTGCAAATTGAAACTAGCATCCATGGGTCCTCAGTTATGCAAACCATTATTTATCTTCCTGCCATAGATAGCATCGGTTAGTGTCTAATTACTGTCCATTAAAAGGTGCTGCAAGAATACAAAAAGGTACTCTCTACATGATCTATAAGAAATGAGCTGCAGTGTACAAAGAATGGGCACAGAATTGTTTGTCAAGTAGCTGGGCCAATTGTTCCACCAAATCAAGATGCTTATTACAATTAAACTAAAGAGATTTAACTTATCCTGTAGAAAAAAGAGATGGACAAAAGGGGAAAAGAAAGCTACCACTGCAATATTTGCAGCGTAAAAAAAGTTTTGATTACTCCATTTACAAATTACAATCAAACAGATCAGCACAATTCTATATATTATTATAAGGGTTGACCATCTATGACAAACAACTCTCATTTTCCCCCCAAAAAAAGTCTATCTACAGAACGAATGAAACAATTCTGGTCTGCTGTCTACCCTTGATAAGCCCATAACAGAAACTACAAGTTCCAAGAAAAAGCAAATGGAAACAGCCACAGTGATATCACAAGACATCTAATGAATCTACTGGAGCCAACAGAACACCAGGCCCAAGTGTACAAATAAATGGGCACAGAATTGTTACAAAGGCACGTAAAGTAGCTGAACCAATTCTTTCACCAAATCAAGATGCTTACAATCATTTTAAAGAGATTGAATTATCCTGTACCAATCAAGAGATGGACAAAAGAAGGGGAAGAGAGCGCTACCAGTGCAATATTTGCGGCATAAAAAAGTTTTCATTAGTTCAGTTACAAAGTACAATCAAACAGGTCAGGACAATTCTATATATATTATAAGGGTTCGACCCATCTATGACAAACAACTCTCATTCCTTTTCCCAGAAAGAATGTGTATCTACAGAGTTAATGAACCTGACTAGTCATCGGCAAGCAATGTATTATTTAGCAGAAAACCAAAAGAAAATGAGAACATCGGCATATAGGCCGTTCTCGTCCCAACCTATCAACCAACCAAGCGGCAAGAGCTAATCCACCAAAGTTATAAAAAAAACATCAAACTGCCTTATTCCCCTCAGAGTAGAAAATCTAACACTAATACCACGCCGCAGAATACAAGACAATCTAGGTCGCATACAGACATTCACATGAGCAAGAGGGATATGAACAAGCGGCTCACCATGGAGGTGATGTACTCCTCGAACGACTCCCGATACTTGTCGTAGAGCTGCTGCGAGTAGTCGTGTGGCGGCTTCTGCGTGCACATGTTGTATATCGTCCTGCGACAAGGAGACCAAAACCCTAGATCATAACCGGATCGAAGTGGATCGAGGTGGGAAACCCTAGCGGCCGCCGCCGCGAAGGAGACGGCGGCGGCGGCGAGGAGGAGGAGGAGGGAGGGGAGAGGGAGGCGTACGTGTAGAGCATCATGTAGTCCTCGGAGCTGAACTGCGGCTCGGGCTTGCCCTCGAGGATGTTCTTCAGCTTGGTGATGCCCTTCTGCATGAAGGCCCATCCCTCCTCCAGATCGATTGTCCTACGCTCCTGCCCCGCCATCACCGCGGGCGGAGGTGGCGGTGCCGACGCGCGGAGGAGCAAACCCTAGCGCCGCCGCTGGGGGTTTGGTGTCGCGGCTGGGGAGGATGGCGAGGGTCCTCGAGAGGCGAGCGCGAGAGGCGGAAGGGTGGGGAAGGAGAGAGGCGAACGCGTGGGCGTAAGGAGAGGAGGGGTGGGCTGGGGGTTCTGTTGTATATCGCCGCGGCGCCGCGGCTGAAGGCGGCCCCCTCCTCGTTGGGGAGATCCCGCGTGATTCAGACTCCGTCCCCGTCGTCCGATAGCGAGGTGGACGGCCCAGATGACGAGCCTTGCGCTAAGATGTGGATCATTGTACCAATACCAATCAAATAAACTACTACTACTAGTTTCAATTTCAATCAATCCCGGGCTCCTAATAAATAGGGTTAGCTGTTTAGTAATTTATTTACTTTAGCTAGTTCTGGATTTATTTACATTAGGCCATGGCACCAAATAAGTTCGTTGGTAAAATTTATTTGAATAATAATTGATCTAATAATATTAATAATACAATTTAGTGTTCTAGGTACTGAAATTTTATCTTAAAAATTTAGTCAGACTTAGCATGATCTTATTCAGGACCAACCTAAAACTAGCTATGTTTTGGAAAGATGAAGTACATTATATTGTGTTTAAAGTTCCTCTAATATGTTATCTTATATTGTCATATGTACGAGGGTTTAGTTATACACAGGTATGGCAAAGGCACCGGTAGAACATGTAAATATGCGTGCAATAATAGTAATATAATAGTTGATCCTTCAACGCATAAGAAAACCCTTTACGGGGAGCCTTGCCCTGTGTCTCTGGCCAATTCCCACGTTGCACGTGCCCTCGTGCCGTAACTCCCAATCCCCAAACCACGCGTGTGCTGGTCTACTTGTAGTATTAATGTGCACATGTCTATAGTGATGTCGGTATTTCGTAAATCGGACTAGTAAGTTTATAAGATTGTCGCGTTACTCTAGGAAGACGATGGTAGCATCCAATAGAGAAGACGATGGTAGCATCCAATAGACACAAGGATTTATACTATTTTAGACCAGAGCCCTACGTCCAGTCTCAGAGAAGATCGAGTGAGTATTCCTCGTTTGAATGCTCTGAAGTTCTTACAACGGGGGTGCAAGAATGGTAAAAGAGGTGGTAGAACCTATGCTTGACGAGGGGTAGCCCGAAGAGAAGCTCCAGGAGCCCTTCTGCTATGGATGGAGTGGTAGAGGATGAAGAATGTGTTCCCCATATGAGAGTCCCTGGTTGCCCTTATATAGAGTTTAGGCCAGGGCTGGTTACAAAGAGGAGGTTCTGATGAGGACATGACACCCATGCATATGACCATGTTTGGCGCATGGTATGGAGGGGTAGGAGGCCAGCAAGGGTGTCCAAGTCAAGAAGGAGGTCCGAGGCTAATTCGGTTCGAATCCCCGAGGTGCAGGCCTAAAGCAACTCAAGTTCGAGCCTGCCTCGGCCTCCTAGAACCTAGTCTGCATTAAACTGGTCACTCAAGGACACTATCCGGACTCTGTTTTCGACGATCCACATATGGTTGGAAAGCTAATTTGATAAGGAAGCCAATCTAAGTGGTCTCACATCAAAAGACCTTCGGAATCAACAGGAAATCATCGAAACAAGTCAGCAGTCCATAATCTGTCAGGGTGTTATGACACCGTCTTTTGGTCTGTTGGACCGTGTATCGTGTTTGTACCCATTAGAGGGCTGCGTCCAGGGGGATGACGCCCAAGACTCTATAAATAGCAGACGTCGCTCTCCTTAGGGTTTATGATTTTGTTTAGTTCTTGATTTTATCATGAAAACATAGCATCGTTTTGCTGCAACTGTGCCGCCAAGGCTGCTTGCTGTGAACCTAGGGCCCAGTTCTTGATCTTGTTCGCCTGTAGCGATTAGTCCTTTCGAATAAAGACTTGAACTCCTTCTCATTATCATAAGCCTCATATTTATTTGCAATTTCAGATTGCGTTCATCTCGTTCTTACTTGTGTTCTCGATTTATTTGCAGGAAAGCCTTCTTGGCGAGGTCAATCGCGTTCGTGTGGTTGATAACCAACGGAGCAGTGGTGTTATGGTTGCGGGGGTCCGAATCAATCTTGGTTTGAAGCCTAGATCATGAACGTCGAGTCTCCACCAATCGACGCTATCATACCTTTTGGAAAATCAGGCCTAGTCTACATCAAGTGATATCAGAGACTTTGTTGTCCGTTAGGTATAACTTTATTTTCCCATTTAGATTGTTACTATTTTTGCATTACCTATAGCCCACAAAAAAGACAAAAAAAATACACCGCCACATATTCCCAGTTCTATAGCCTCGTTGTGCCGTACAATTTCGCCTCTGTTTCGTGTTATTGAGTTTGTGTCCTAGGGCAAGTTCTGATTGCTAGTTTTATATCGTTTTTTAGTCTAGTTTGTGTTTTTCCCTTTCTTTTTCATCATAATCCATGAACACCTTCAAGTCTTGATGTGTTTCCTTTATATCCATCAAACCCTAGTCTACGCCATCTAATTTGTTACACTTGTCTTTACTGTTTCCATCAAATTCTTGCTGCCATGACCAATTTTGCGCGCATTGTTCCCGTTTTGTCCTCTAATTCAGAGTCAGTTTATAAAATTGATCTACTTTTCGCATACGAACTCAGATTTCGACGTTCCATATATCAAAATCGATTAGAAAAAAAATTTGGATCCGTCCATCCCCCACTTTATCGGGGTCGGAAAATTTTAATTTGGTCAAAAATGGGTCACAAGATCCTCTTTTCGTGGTCACAAGCTTTTTGTCAATTTTGAGCACGTCTTCTGAAATTTTCACATGCCACGTCTTTTACTTGTTTAAGCTCATATTTTCTGCGGTTACTTCTTTTGTGCTCCTAAGTGAAGAAAAAATATCAAAAAAATAAAAAGAAAAGACAAAGAATCCCAAAAAACAACGACAGCCCAAAGATAGAGAAAAAAGAGGGGCAAAAGTGGAACAATATATAGAATAGCACATAGAGAGCGCTATTTGAGCTGTGTTTGCGTATGCTAATTTCTGCCTTATTCCTAATCATATTCCTGCTGTTCACATCACTTGATACATTTGGTACTTGGAACGTGAGTAGGCCAGCAACTAAGACAAGTACTTAGGATACTTATTCAGCTTTGCTATTAAGTTACAAATTTTGCTATTCCTTGCTGCTATATTGTGCATGTCCAAGCTCCACTTTCTTCTAACCAAGTACAGGTTTGTCTTACAACTGTTACACTCAAGCTACAACGGTATCATAGTCATCGATCAATTGCACCGCCTGTTGCTTTGGTAACATTTGTAAGACCGTGGTAAGATGTTTGAGAGTGTGTGACTTTACTCCTTGACCATATCCTATAGTAGCTGATAGGGATAATACTTTTGTGTTGTCTTTTGCTGTCTTCTAACAATGACATGTTGTTCGTTTCCACCGACTTATGATGGTATAGGTACTGATGAGTACATGGAGTGGGAAATTACCATAAATAACATATTTGCTACTCGCTTTATGTGTCTAAGAAGGAAGGTAAACAATGCAGCTAGTGTTTTGCGATATTCTACTTTATCTTGGTGGGAGTCTTTAGATCATTCTGATAAACCTCAAACTTGGAATGGTATGAAACTCCTTATGTGAGAAACCTTTGTTAATCCACCTTCTATTTTGATTTCATATGATGAGGTGCACCATTTAGAGGAAGAGTCTGTTGTTATTCCTCTTGCTATGACTAACCTTCTATAGGATATTGTACATAAGCGAGAGGATGATATGGAAGCAAATGAGGAGCTCACAACCTCATATGCAAATACAGAACCATCACTTCATAATGCACCTATTATTCCTACTGAGAACATAGGTAATGTCCATGGTGCTACACTCACGGAAGGAGAGTTGTTTTAATATACTAAATTTTTCCACAAACCATGCTATCATAGAGCAATTGTTAGTGGAACCCTCTCTTGATTTATCTTTGTCCCATAATAATTTGCTTGATGTTCCTTGTGATAAAGATGAATTGGTTGATGATGCTTCAGTTTTACATGTTTTGGAACCAATCACTAATGCTAAAAATAAACATGTTATTCATATCGCTACTAAAACCGATGAGCTCAAACTGTTGTCTTCTTTACATACTTTGGGTTATATTGAATTTGATGTTTTGTGTAACCTAGATTGTTTAGAGGAGAGCCTTTTTAAATATGTTGATTTACCTTGGTTTTCTAAACACATATCTCATGTTATTGGCAAATATAACAACAAAGGATAATATATGATACATCGAGTATACGTTCGTAGTAATATGAATTCTCCTTTTGTTGTACAAGATTATGATCGTTTAGAGGGTAGCCATAATAATAAAAAGATTTTCTCATGTTCCTCAAAAAAACAAGTTCACTTCCAAGAAGGGGAGCATTGTTGGTTGCTACCTATGTCTGCTAGATCATCTATTCCTGCATTGTCTTTGGTTAGTTCTAATCTTTTGCAGGATAGTGTTGACATACATCGTGTGCATTCGGATCATGGAGTCTACATGCTTGCTGAAATTTTTATGCAAGATGACATGCTAGAAACTTGGAAACATGGTCATGTTCCTTCTCACAATTATTTTAGTTCCCTTTGTCTTCGCAACCTCGTTCTCCTTTATGTTGTGCAGGATCAGTTTTAAGCACAATCAACGCCGAGGACGGCTTTTCATCAAGAAGGGGAGGATGATGAGGACATGACACTCATGCATATGACCATATTTGGCGCATGGTATGGAGGGGTAGGAGGCCAATAAGGGTGTCCAAGTCAAAAAGGAGGTTCGAGGCTAATTCGGTTCGAATCCCCGAGGTGGAGGCCCAAAGCAACTCAAGTTTGAGTCTGCCTTGGCCTCCAGGACCAGTCTGCCTTAAACTGATCACCTAGGACACATCCAGACTCTGTTTTCGACGATCCACATATGGTTGGAAAGCTAATTTGATAAGGAAGCCAATCCAAGTGGTCTCACGTCAAAAGACCTTCGGAATCAACAGTAATCGTCAAAACAAGTCAGCGTTCAGAATCTGCCAGGGTGCTATGACACCGTCTTTTGGTCTATTGGACCGTGTATCATGTTTGGGCCCATTAGGGGGCTCGTCCAGGGGGGTGGCGTCCAGGGTGAGCGTCCTACAAGCTCCCATCTAGCATCTTACCTTCTGGGGCTTGGGCTATTTTTCCGTTGCGGCGCAATTGAGAATCGCGTCACTTGACCGTTGTTACTTAGCTTCGACCTCGCTTGCTAGGTCTGATGCTTTCTCGTGTGGTTTATTCAGCCATATGCTATGCATCAGGGCTAGATGTGATGTCTAAACTACGAGGCGGAGGGTTCTTGAACCTAGCCTCGGCCTTTAGTAGGGTCGCCGTGAATCTATGGCACAGAGAGGAGCCTAGTCGTGGTTTGGATCTTGACTTTAGGCGTGATTTTAGGGTCCCTACTCCTTGTTCCCCAGTGTCTCTTCTGATCCGAAGGGGTCATGATGCCTTATTGTAGGCAAGTTGAGTTTTCGCCCCACACGGGGAAAGGCTCGTCCACCGTAACCACATGGTCGGAGCGGCGCGCCTCGACGAGGTTGATGGGTAATTTAAGTAGGACCCGATATCATCCCCAATCGATGTGGAGTTCAGCTGTGCCTCATGCGAGACATCCCATAAATCATCATCCGTCAATCCCGTTGGTCCCCAACCACCTCTGTAGCGGCTAGAGGGCAAGATGCCTCCCCGAGAGGGGGTCAACCCGAGAGGCTTCGAAGCAAACGACTCAAACACAGTGAGAGATGGCCGTGTGGCTCTGCACCACCGATTAGAGCCATGGGGGCCATCTCCTCCTAGCCCTATCTCTAGTTGGCCTCGAGCCCTCCTAAGGGTCGGCTAGAGGGATCTTTCTAAGTACGATGCAGGGTCATGAGCGAGATGGTTGTTTTGTGCATGGACTCGTGGGATCGTTGCCTCCCTGGTTGCTACGCAACTAGAATGGCGCCCGTTTTTGTGTGAACGGGTGCATTATCACTTAACCATGATGGCAGAGAACCGCTCAACGTGAATCCTAGGGGTGATTGACCTCCCCAAATATTTGTGACTTCATGGTACCCTTCGTGTGGTCATGGCTTGCTGCATGCTGCCTTGCTTCTAGAGGGCTCGCGGGACTTGCTCTAGGATAGACTCCATGCGGGCGCGGTTCGTGTCTTGGAGGGCCACCGCTTAAGTGACCTCCTTTGTCTGGGCCTATTCCTTACCTTCATTTTCACTTTCTTCTGCCACTTGCTGTAAACAAGAGAGCAAAAAGGAACTAGGAGGTCGGGCCTGAGAGTTTTGCCTGGGTCGCGTGTCGTCGCCCGCCATGGTGCTGTGTGCTTACCGCAGCTTGCTATTTCTGCCGCCGCTCCACTTTCCTTTTGTGTGTTGAGATGGGTGAGTGGGTACCTTTGGAGGTGACGGAGGCGAGGCTGCTATGGTTGGTGGAGAGAGGTCTCCTTCCTCTGAAGGAAGTTGCCGGGTGGAGGGCTGCCATCGGGGAGGCCTTCCTGTTCCTGTAGCCCGGTGAGACGGTGTCGTTCACCGACTTCCATGAGCATGGGTTTGCGATCCTGATGTTGAACTTATTCCGTGGATTCCTCCATGAGTACAGCGTCCAATTGCAGCACCTTCCTCCTAACGTGGTGCTATAGCTATCAGGCTTCGTTGTTGTCTGTGAGGCCTTCCTGGGGATCGAGACTAACAAGGACCTATTCCGACGAGTGTTCGAGGTCAAGACCCATAAGGCGCATGGCTTTGATGGTGACGTACTCACCCTGGTGGGTGGGATGAACATTCAAATGCGCTATGGTGTGTCCTAAGCTATCCGTGTCTGTCGTCCTAGATCTTGAACTCTGACTAGCACAGGAATTGGTTTTATATTCGTGACGACGCCACTGCCCCTCTTCCTCGGTTCTCTGTCACCGCGCCAGTGAGGCTGGAATCATGGAGTCGAGGATGCGAGCGGAGTCGATAGAAGAAGGTGTTGGAGATCCTTAGGATCCTTGAAGGCCAAGTGTCGGTTGGCCTGAATGGCATCGCGGTGCTGTGAACCATGATTGAACGGCGTGTTCAGCCACTGAAGCTTTGGGCACGCATGTTGTGTGATTTCACTAGAGTCGGGGACCCAAGCCAAGAGTCTATGGAGACGCTTAAGGCAAACGAGGTTATGAAACGGGTGGCTAAGCTGGTCACTGCGCCACCGTCGTCGTGGTCAAGAACGCCGTAGAGGTGTTTTTGGCCACTTATCAGCCCGATCTGGTGAGTCCTCTTCTTCTTTCGTGTTTTATTCTTGTTTGGGCTCCCTAACCATGCTGGTCTTATTTTTGTAGCCATTTCCTTTGTTCGCCTCTTGATTCCACCTCCCTCGCCGCGGGGGCGTCGAGCATGCTGCACGGTAGAGGGCAGCCACTAAGGAGAAGGAGCGACTTCACCGCGAGAAAGCAAAGAGGCTTGAGGCGTGCCGAGAGCAGGGGGTTTTGCCGTCGGATGGTGACGCTGATGATGTTGGGGATGCTGAGGATAAGGGCAAGGATTGGGCGGTTCTTGGAGCTCCATAAGGATCCAGCGCCACCGCCGGACCGAGCGGTGCTGGCTGTTCGACGGGCGCTTCAGGTAGGAGCACCGCCCAAAAGTGTTTGCTCCCATCTCTACTGTGGGAGTCAAGTCCGAAGCATCCCTGGGCCACTACGGGCGATGGTTGGGCTCCCTGTCCACTGCACCTGGTGATCCTTAGTTTGGGAGGAGCGAGGTCCCTGTTCGACGGGAGGATGTTGAGGATACTACGACGATGAGGGCCATGCTAGAGATGGATGGTGTGAGCCACCATTCCATGGAGGGGTCCAGAGGAGGGCTAATGACCTCCCCCGGCTCTCTTTCATGCATGTGGAGGCTAAGCGCCCTGCTTCCTCGGTGCTCTGATTGGAGGCATTCGAATCGATGGTGGCTGATGTCACCTGGGAACATGATGTTTGGGATGTCAGCGATGCTGCTGCGACCAAAGAAGCCTCGCTGGCTTCTAGATTCATGGTATCATTAGCGGAGCCTCCTTTCTCGGCCCCTGTGTGGCATCGCACATGGGAGGGCGCCTTGCTCTACCAGTCGTGGAGTGCTCTGCTAGGTGTGCCTTGCTCTCGCTGTCCTCCTTCTGATCGGGGTTAATGACATGTTCTCTTTGGCTGATCTTTGGCGATTTCTCGATGTAGCGAGTCTTCCATGGGGCTTGCCATCCTAAAGTGAAAGCTCTAGTTTAGTTTTAGTAAATTGATGAAACCCTAAGTGCTAACCTACTTTATCAAAGTGATTATGAGATAGGTAGCACTACTCCAAGTAATGAAGCAATAGTGAAAATCATGATGATGGTGATGGCATGGTGATGATCGAATGCTTGGAGTTAGAAAAGAAGAAAGAGAAAAATAAAAAACTCAAGACAAAGGTGAAACTTGATAGGAGCTTTTTTTTGTGGACAAGACACTTAGTGAGTGTGATCATATTTAGGATCAATAGCCATACTATTAAGAGGGGTGAAACTCGTATCGAAATGTGGTTATCAAAGTGCCACTAGATGCTCTAACTCATTACATATGCATTTAGGATCTAGTGGAGTGCTAACACCCTTGAAAACATTTGTGAAAATATGCTAACACATGTGCACAAGGTGATACACTTGGTGGTTGGCACATTTGAGCAAGGGTAAAGAAGATAGAGTTGAAAAGAAGTTGATTGCGCTGGTCACGGGGTGACCGAACACGTCCGATATCGATATCGGACGCGTCCGGTATTTTGGCCAGGTGCGGGCAGAGTTGCCGAGGTGATCGGACCCTGCCTTGTAGCAGTGACTGGACGCTGAGCAATCACTGTTTAGCGTCAGGTCATGGTGACATGGGGCGCGGGTGTTGGTCTAGAGAGGACCGGATGCAGGGGTGCATCCGGTCGGCCACACCGGATGCGTCCGGTCGCAGTTGAGCGGCTCTTAGGAGCTCTCTGGACTCGACCGGATGCTACCCCTCCTACATCGGTCGGTCACACCGGACGCATCCAGTTGCAGTGGAGCGGCTCTAGGAGCTCTTTGGACTCGACCGGACGCTGCCCCTTCTGCGTCTGATCGGTCACTGTAGTGTGTCCAATGCGTCACGTCAGAGCGTGCCAGAGAGGGCCGTTGGGGGCAATGGTTACTTCATTGAATGGGACACGTGGTGGTCAAGCAGTGACCAAATGCGTCCGGTGCACACGACCTACGCGTCCGGCCGTCCCACAGTCAGCCCAATAATTGAGCCAACGGCTCTATTGTTTGGGGGTGTCTATAAATATCATTTGGCCGGCTCTAGGTCACTCACTTGGCCATCTACATTGATATAGCAACCTTGTGAGCTTAGTTAAAGCCCTCCCACTCATCTCCATCATTGATTCATCATCTTTGTGAGATTGGGAGAGAATCCAAGTGCATTGCTTGAGTGATTGCATCTAGAGGTACTTGGTGTTCGTGTTTCGCTATGGGATTCACTTGTTACTCTTGGTGGTTGCCGCCACCTAGATAGCTTGGAGCAGCGAGGATCGTCGAGTAGAGGTTGGTGATTATCTCTAGCTCAGATCGTGGTGATTGTGAGCGGTTCTTGACATTTCCCCGGTGGAGAGCCAAAAGGTACTCTAGTAAATTGCTCGTGGCTTGCGTGATCCTCATCTTATATTGGTTGTGCGGCACCCTATTGAGGGTTTTGCGTATGATGCCAATTAGCACGTGAACCTCCAAGTGAGTGTATCACCACAACGAGGATTAGCTTGTCGGCAAGCAAGTGAACCTCGGTAAAAAATCATTGTGTCATCATTTGATTCTGAGGTGATTGGTATTCATTGATATTCATTCTTGTGATTGATTGGTTTGTTCCTCAACTTGACAGTATAACCATCTTGCTCTCTCTCTCTACATTACCACAAACTAGTTGTCAAGCTCTTTAGGGTAGCTTGCCATGAGAGCTTGTTAGTTTGGTTAGTATGGCTCTCTAGTTAGCCTTTGAGAGCACACTAACTTAGTGTAGTAACATAGCCATTATGTGGATAGAGACTATAGAAACTAGAATTGTAGTAGGTGGCTTGGTTTTTAGTAGGCTAGCACAACACTCGCTTCGCCTCATATTTGTCTAACCAGTTTGTTAAGTGTTGTTGTAGAAATTTTTAATAGGCTATTCACCCCCTCTAGCCATTAGGACCTTTCACAAAGCCGCCTCCAGGTATAGTGAGCTCTCCTACACGGTCGGGGCCATCCCTGAGTGATGATGTAGTTCCTGGGCCATTAGCCCAACCCCCCTCAATTGTAGCCCTACGCTCACCCCTTAGAGAAGGCTTTGCTTCAATGGGGGATCGTGCTGGTGTTGGTATGAAGGTGAGTAAGGCTGAGGGACAAAGGTCGACTATTAGAAGGTCTGAGGCGGCCATCAACCCAAGGGATGCAGGTTCACCACCCATGGGCAGCCCCCCCCCCCTCGTGGAGGTGATTTCCGATGGGCCAAGCATGTCAGCCCTTCCTCTCGGCGAGGAAGGTTTGGAGCTAGACTAGGGCTTCTTCGTTTGGCCGCACCCCACGGAACTCGACTGGGCTCTGTTTGTGGTGGACGATGTGGCCGAGCAGGCCAGAGGGGAGGCTACCTCCTAGAGCCATGAGGGTGTCCGAGCGACCTTATCTAAGCTGGGCAAAGCAGTCACCGCGGTTGCACGGCTGGGCGCGGAGGCCCAATGCCGGATGATCGATGAGGTGGTTGTGGGGGGCATGACCTCGGATACCCATGGCAGACCACATGGGCTGCGCCCCTAGGGGTGGCTCAGCCCACAAGACAAAGCCTTGTGGGGTACGACATTGCTCGGTGCCTCCCGCAAGACACCGGGAAGATATCCTAATAATACTACGAGATATGTTAGGATACGTATGATCCCATGATTCCTGTAATCTGTTATTACTTTCTAGTTATTTTCTAAATCTAACCGACTTGTAACCCTGCCCTCGGACTATATAAGGCGGGTAGGGATGTGGCACAACCGCCGAAATAACACGCTTACGAAGGCGCTTGTCTTCCACCAGACACTAAAGCCCCTAAAGCAAACTATAGCGGACGGTATCCGTCGGGCACACCCAAAGGAAGAACCCGAAAGATCCACATTTTTTCTAAGGATCTAATAATGAGAATGAGTTACAATACTTGTCCATTTCATACATCAGAAGTTCTTAAAAATTACATTATTACATTACCAAATGTCAGAGTGCGGAATAATAAACAGCGGAATTTAAAAATTAACATCTAGCGATAAGGAACGAGGATCCATCTGTGCCCACCAGAAGAATCCTCCACACAAAAGGTACTTCTCATGCATTACCTACAACAAGGGTAAATAAACCCTGAGTGCACAATGTACTCGCAAGACTTATCTGACTTGTGGGAAAATTTCCTGACTCTAAGGAATATGATAAGCTTTATGGTTTGCTGGTTTCCTTTTGGGCAGAAAGCAAGACTATTAGTGAGTCCTTACTCATGATATTATTAACAGTCGTATTAATTTAGTATCTATCCATTCTATGTAAGCACATGTTCTACTTTCAAGCAATGGTTGAGCAATCAGTTCCATTTCATCACCTTCCATCTTTCAATTCTTACTACGGTGCTAGCCCCAGAAACAAGCCGTACTGGATTGCCCGGCGATTCGTGAATCAATGCCCCTAGCTGGGTACCCCAAAAACACACGCCCCGCTTATACCCCAGGCACAAGCAGGACTAACCCATCACCCTCCTATCCTAGGTGTCTAGGTCCCCATCCAAACTTGGACTCATGCCCCCACTCCTGAGTCCCGGACTCAGTGTGGTGCAAGGACCTCCACCATCCTCGCCTCCAATCAGTTGGTCCGAAAAGAGCCAGCTCCATGACAAGAGAGCAACGAGTCTTCTCTACGCCCATACCCAAGTATGTGCTCGGGATAATATATCTGTGACTTGCCTTGAGACTTATGCAACGGCCGGTCCTTAATCGACATAGACAGGAAAAAAGTATAACCGAGCTATGCCCTGTTGGCAGCAGGACACAACCCCTTACACCCACCAATAACCAAACCATATCCCTGTCTGATCACCATTTATCTTTCCATCATTTTACCATGAGTGATCATAATTATCACCTATTTGTGAGTAACGACAGGTTACTCACGCTACCGATATCCTGAGCATAGCAGCTACTCGACCTATACTAGTAGGACTCATAGGTAATTATATTTATACATGTAGTTTTCATAAAATACATGTACGTAAATGCACATCATATATATATATATATTTAGTGATTAGAAAAAATATGGGTTATGCACCGGGGCTTGCCTTGGGCAGGCGACGGGTCAGCAAAGTCAGCACCAAAAGGCTCTAGGGCTCCCTCCTACACAAGGATCTCCTCCTCGTACTCCTCAATGACTTCCTCATACTCCTATTCATCCACAGACACGAACTCTACCAACTCATGATCTACATGCATGAAATGATGATGCAATACTTAGTAATACGGCAACAACAACTCTTAAAATAAAAATACATCTGTCTAACTACTAAGCTAGTGCTACCGGCTAAGGTACTAAGTTATCTACCATTACCACTAACAAGTATGAACCATGACATACATTATCACAGCAACTAAAGGTATTCTTACTCCTAATATCGATTTAATCTATATATATGATAAAACAAGGATAATAGCTACTCTATTTATCAACCTACTCTATGGCTACAAAATTTGTAGCAAGTACAGAATAATCTAGTGAGCCTACTATAAAATTTTCATAGCTATGGCTATCACCAATTTACCACAAAAATTCCTACAAATATTAATCTACATAATACTAAACTCTCTAGTTTGGATTTATGAACCTATCACAATCACAACTATCTATAAACTAACTACACTAACAAATAGATGGCATTTTTGTGAACCTAACAAACTTAGTTTCACTATTTTTGGACATCTACAAGATTTACTACAATTTATCAAAGTGCAGCTAAAAACTATATTGAATAAACATTTGTAATTCACTGGAAAATGGAAAACTGATTTCACAACGTGGCCTGTGAACGACAGTTTGGCCCACCTCGGCGTCCCACCCACGCGAATGAGCAGCACCTAGTGCGGCCCACGCAGCGGCGCGCGAACGTGACCCACGCAGCGGAGCCTATGCGTGTCTGGCTCTTTTGCGAAAGAGCCCCCATTCTCTACCCTATTCACAAAACTCACATGAGCACTATTTCATCGAGTCACAGAGTTTGCATCTACCACCCTTCCCTTTTTCCTTCTTTACCGTGGCCAAGTCCCTCGGCACCCGCGCGCGCACCGGCGCGGTGGCGCTGGCACCGGACGGCTACGTCGACCACACCAGACTCTCACAGCCCTATTTAAGGAGCCGATGCTCACCTCGACGTCAACGTGAAGCGATGGGAGGCGATACGGCGAACCAAGATGCTGTCCTGAGCTCCCTCCACGGCGGTGGTCTCCTCCTTGGGACGATAGGCGCGTTCCCATGAGCCAAGGCACAGACAATGTGAAAAAGCTCATGGATGGGCAGCAACGACTCACCCCGAACCTACCAGTAGTGGTGGCTGGACCAAAGACTGACCGAGCGAGCCTGGTCACGTGTGCACGACAAGCCTTGCGACGGCGGCGACGGCGCGACTACGGCGGCAGTGCTGAGCAGGCAGAAGCAGCGTGAAATAGGGTACGCATGGGATAGAGTGGAGCAGGGGCGAAGGTACCGTGCTAGCGAATTAGAAGGAGATGGAATGGGCTAGGGGAATTGGACGGGCGCTACCGCGGGGTCTTAAAATGACCGACGGCGATGGAACCGTCAAATTGAGGGTTGGCAACGGCCTGTAGCAGCAGTGGAAGGGTTCGACACGTAGCTAGGTCTCTACTCCAACCACGGGCGCACGCAATTTCATGGATTCGGTCGACGCTGCGAGCTTGCCTCGGCATGGCCCGTCGCAGCGACAGAGGAACAGGGAAGGTAGGCAAGTTAGGCACGGCACTATCGCGTCGGACGTGGCCGTCATCTCAAAGCACAAGCGCGCATGGGCGATGGGGAACAACAAGACGTGCACAACATGTTTGGCCGGACTATCACGACCCGCAAGCTAACGGCGGCACAGCACTGTGTCGCAGTGGATGGCGCTGACCAGGGGAGGCAACAGCGCATCATTGATGAGCCGAATTGATGGCAAGAGCAGGCAACACTCTCACGCGTGGCAAGGCGACGTGCGGGCAGAGCCAAGCGTGGCCACACGACAGCGACATGGCACCGTCGAGCATGCACGGCACGGCAGAGCGGCCAGTGCACAGCACGACGGTGTGGGCCCGCGCGGCTGTGCATGAGTGGGTGCGTGGGTGGCATGCCAGGGCAGCAACGATGGCATGGCCTGCAGCGCGGGACCAGCGGCAGGGCCGGCCACAGCGGTGTGGGCGACGGTGGCCAGAGGCATGCCTGGCAGCGGTACATGCGGTGTGTGCGTGGTGTCCCAGACGCAGCAATGGGGTGTGGCCATAGTGGTGTGGGACCAGTGGCAGGGCCTACCAGCGCGGCGGCCCATGCGTGGCGCGCGCGCTGGGAAGCAGACGCGGCGACGATGGGTGCTGGCGCGATGATCGCGCCCAAACACTACAATCAGCCGTGACAGTGACTTGCATGCTTTTTAAAGCTACCCAAAAACCCAACTCGATGATCCAGTAGCTACACCACCTATTTTACGCTATAGCTGGTATATCAGGTTACTAAAAGAAACCCCAAAACCATGCCACTCCCTAACCCGATCATTCTACAAAAATTGCTGAACATAGCTTCGTCAAAGCGTTGTCCGACTTAGGAAATTTCAGCTAAGTCCTAAACGATTTCGCGTCGAATGCGATTTCCAAGCTACTCGATACACTAGCTAGCGAATCCCGTTCTCGAATGCACATATTTCATCATCGCATATGCGTTACAAACTTTACCAAAGCTTTGCATATGCGTTCTATAGCAATTTTGTTCCATAAAAATTCATTTAGAACCCTAAGTAATACCACGCGACATGAAATGTAACATGTGTTTCGTGTTTCAAATGAACGTTTCAAGTTCCGTATATTGCTTTATACTCTATAACTCATACATTTACACATAAGTATGATGCTAATGCAGTGCTTTAGCAAAAAGGTGTACAGGGTAACACCAAGGGTGTTACAAGGGACCCTCTCCAAACTCACGTAATATCATATGATAGCCAATATAATCCAACAGTCACAGGAGTAGGGTATTACGTCATACTAATGGCCTGAACCTATCTAACTCGTGTGTCTCTGTTGCCTTCTTATTCTCGATTACACGCATCTCTGTCGATCAATCTACCTTCGTGGGATACCCCTCGGAGGACTACCAATGATATTCTATCGACAGTGGTGGTCTGGGCATAGGTGGGTCCTCTTATCTTCTACTCTCACCGCATTTGCTCCACTTTCACCGTGGTTGCCTGATCATCCCTCCCATTTTTTGCAAGGGTTGATGAAAACTTCAATGGCAAAGTCTTGGTTTCTACGTCTGGCTTACCAAACGCAGGTGGGAGGCAGCACCGACCATGACCGCTTGGAAACGGTGGAGACCAAGGCATGTCGCCTACAGGAGGAATTGGAGGCTTCTCAGAGGTTGGAGAACGAGTCGCTTCATCGTGAAGCGTAAGCTAGATCCTAGGTTGAGGCCCTGACATCCTAGGTGGCCCGACTTCAGGACATGGTGGCTGCCCAAGAGTAGGACATCGCAAAATTACCATCTGCTTGTTAGTACAGTTAGATTACAATTAGCTATGACGATGGTAGGTTCATAAATTCAAACTAAAGAGCTTAGTATTATGTAGGTTAATAATTGTAGGATTTTTTGTGGTAAATCATGGCACAAGCTATCACAGGCTTCGCCCGCGGAGGCCACAGGGGCAATGGTGGGAACGAGGGTGGTGCCCGTTGTCCTGAGGGACCCTCCTCTTACTAGGATTTCCTCAAGACCCACCTGCCCACTTTCACACCGACAGATGAGCCCCTAGATGCGGAGCACTGGCTTCGCATTCTGGAGCAGAAGTTTCTGCTGCTCAACGTGGTCGACGAGTAGAAAGTGCGCTTTGTAGTGCAGCAACTATTAGGGTCCACAAGTGCATGGTGGGATACTTTCCATGCCATGCAGTAGCCAGATCATCCGACAACCTGGCAGGAGTTCACCACAGCATTCAGAGAGTTCTATATTCCTGCCAGTGTCATCAACCGGAAGCTGACTGAGTTCCTAGAGCTATGCCAAGGGAGTATGATAGTGATGGATTATGTTAATAAGTTCAATCACTTGTCCCAGTATGCTGGCATTCATGTGGACACTGATGAGAAGAAGAAGGGCCGCTTCTTTCACGGCCTCTCTTATATCCTTTAGGAGAAGTTGTACATGGCGAACTATCAGACCTTCGGGGCACTGATGAACGCTACCATCGCCATAGAGGGCTTGCAGCGGGATTCCCAGGCAGAGTGGAAGAGGAAGTGAGTGGCTGCCGGGTCTTCTAGCCACCCTCATACTCAGAAGGTATAGGTTGTCCAATGGGGGTGAAAGGATCAAGATGCCCAAGAGGGGGGGGGTGAATTGGGCTAATTCTAAATTTTCTTGCAATAATTAAATCCTACGGTTAGCCTAATTAACCCCTTGTGCCTAGAAACGTGTTTCTATTAATCTAACAAACAATGGACTTGCAACCTATGTTCTAAACTTACTCTAGCATGGCAATTCTATGAATGTAAAGACAAGTATTGAATTGCTCAAAGTAAATGCTCAAAGTAAATAGAGAGAGAGAGAAACGCGGCGATGTTTTGCTGAGGTATCGGAGAGTCGCCACTCCCCACTAGTCCTTGTTGGAGCACCCATACAAGGGTGTAGCTCCCCCTTGATCCGCGCAAGGATCAAGTGCTCTCTACGGGTTGATTCTTCGATACTCCGTCGCGGCGAATCACCCAAAACCGCTCACAACTTGAGTTGGGTCACCCACAAGCTCCGCCGGGTGATCACCAAGCTCCCAATCACCACCAAGCCATCTAGGTGATGGCGATCACCAAGAGTAACAAGCACGAACTCTCACTTGACCACGCGAAGCCTAATGAGAAGATGGATGCACACTTTGCTACTCTTGATTCACTAATGAGGCTACTCTCTTGGATTCTCAAATCTCAATCACCTCACTAGGACCTTGCTCTTCTTGGCACTCACAAACGTGTTTCTCAGCTGTTGGAATGAGCAAAAGTGACTCCACACACGAGTGGAGCTTCTATTTATAAGGCAGCCTGAAAAACGAATCGTTATGAGCCTCTGTGGGGTGACCAGACGCTCCGGTCATATTGATCGGACGCGCCGGTCAGTTCAACCCGCACACCAGTGGTTAAGTGTTGACCGGACGCTAGCAGGGTCCGATCACCACTGACCGGACATGTCCGATCGCATTAAACCCTCACTAGAACCTTACTATACTCGACTAGACGCTGAACCCTCAGGGTCCGGTCAGTACTGACCGAACGCGTCCGGTCGTAGATATTCCTTTCTAGAACCTTACTGGAGTCGACCGGACGCTGCCTCTCAGCGTTCGGTCACTTGACCACTCCAACGTCCGGTCGCACCGAACACAATTACCTTGGTCAAATGAACTGATTGGACCCTGCGGCCAGCGTCCGGTCGCACCGGAGCCAGCATTCGGTCAGCATTTGACCCTCCATTCACTTCCAACTTTCGAACATATGTGAATGAAGTTTGCTCCAAAGGATCTTAGGCATATTGAGGAACTACCTAGTGCTAGTTTTAACAAGTGTGCACCACACCTAACTCACTAGACTCATTTAGGTCAAGCTACTCATCCATACCCCCCTTAATAGTATGGCCAAAGGAAAAACAAAGTCCTAAACTACTCTAAGTGTCTCTCCAACTCCAATCGACACTTAGAACTAGTCATCCTTAACCTTGTCGTCCATCCTTTGAAAACCGAAACGATTTCCATCGTAGGGGCATGACCATCTTGATTACCCAATTGATCTCCATTACCATGACCTAACTTAATTGCTCTACAAAACACACGTTAGTCATAGTAATCTTGTATTGTCATTAATCACCAAAACCTAACAAGGGGCCTAGATGCTTTCAATCTCCCCCTTTTTGATGATTGATGACAATACCACCTTGAGTATGTGAAAGAGTGAGGTTTTTGTTATGCTTGGTTCATATAAGCTTTTGTCGATAAGAACAAAAGAGTTAGTCAAGCTTATATGACCCAAGCCAACACAATGTACTCAAAGGATATGAATTAAGCATGAGTACAAGTAATAAAGCTCATTTGCATCGGAGTATAAATGCGGAAGCAAAAGCAAATGAGCATAACACAAGTGATATGACATATCAATGAATTCAAAGTAGAGAGCACACATGTCATATATCACAATCATGTAGATATCACTATCACATAGATATAATAGTATGCATGAAAGTAAACACACGAATGCATAATAGTAATAGTGTATCACACAAATAAAACTCCAAATGTATATAATAGACTAACTAGACTCCCCCTAAAACTCACTCCCCCTGAGTCTACATACTCGAACCCTCTCCCCCTTTGGCGTTAAACACCAAAACCTAAGGGTCGGTCGGTGGGGCTACAGCGGACGAGTCGGGCGCTGAGGTACGAGGGGCAAGCTAGAACTAGGCGCCATCATCATCTGACCCTGAGCTCTGTACTGACTGACCCTCTGTGGCTGGAAGTGTCTCTGAAGTGGTCTAGGTCTGAGCTGGAGCAGGTGCTACCTGTGATGCTGCAATTACATCTGTCGTAGGATCTGAAGATGCGACAGAAGACGGGAGCCTCTGAGTAGTCATGATGACTAGAGCTGCTGTAGAAGGACCGGCGGCATGCATATGTGGTGGTGTAGGCATGCCTGTCAACTCGCTGAAAGATGCTCCAAGACTCCTAGAGACTGACGTGTTAGGTACAAATAGCGAGGGTGACTCATCAGGTGTGAAGCCCATCTGAAGTGGTGTGAAACGCGGGGCTAACACAAGCGAAGATAACCACTAGGACACCTATACTGTGGGAGAAGCAAATGGAGCTGGAGGCTGTCCCTGACTCTGAAGCCCACTGGGCTGTACAGCTAGAGTCATCGAAGTGGTGGCAGGCTAAGCAAGCTAGGGCGAAAGCTATGGCTGTGGGGCCCCAAGTGCTATTACTACATGCTGCATAAATCCCATAAACTGCTACTGCTGCTGCTGGAGAATCTATCGCTACCGCTGGAACTCGTCCTGACGAGCCTGAAACTGTGCAAAGTTGGCAGCGGTCTCCTGAGCCTGTCATGCCTGATCCTACTGCATCCACTCAAGAATAGCAATCAAAGTGGGATCCATCTGCGGTGTAGGTGGAGCTAAGCTGGAACTGCCGGCCTCTACATCGTGTCTGCATGGAGGCATCTGAGGAATAGGCAGGTAGTCATCATCCGAATTGTCATTGGACTCGCTCCTCTCCTCCTGAGCCTCAAGCTACTCCTCCTTAGTAGCGGATATGCCTCTAATAATCTCGTCCTGCTGAGCTACTGACTCTAGAACATCTAGACGACGGCGAGGCTGAGCGGGTGCCTATGGTGTGCTATGCCTGATCCTCTATGCCATGTTATAAGCTAGAAACTCTGTGGTGGCACCTTTGTACTCTGCAACCATCTCAGGAGTCCTAACATGCACAGCCTTGAGCATAAGAAATGTGATCCAGTGTGCATATGGAAGCTGCCTACGGCCCTTGAAGCCCTCAGCTATACTATCCTCCATCTCTGATAGAAGGAGTTCCCAAATATCAAACATGGTCTGCTGCATCAGGGCATTGAGGAGCCAGAGCTATAGGCGAGTCAGACCCTCTCTATATCACAACCTGGGAAGTAGTGTCCTTCTGATGATAGTCTCTAGCACTCAAGCTGTAGGAGTAAGGTCACTAGGGTTCCTCCTTGACCCCTCACCAAAGGGCTCCTTGAAGTAATGGCACACAAGATCTGTAGGGGGCACCAAACCACCATGAGGACGCCTGGGAGGCTCCTGCTGTCCATAACATACCTCATGTAACCTGATAGGCTGCTCCTGTAACCTCAGTATCTCCCTAGCCCTCTAACTCATCATCCTATAGTCTCTGCCTCTGAATGAAAAGTGAATAAATCTATGCTGTGGATCAATGTAGAGCGAAGCATAAAACTGACGAACCCAAGATGGTACATATACTTCAGTCCGTCCAATCAGATTTGTTAGCCCCGGTAGATATGATAAGTAGGGGCGGATATGCTCTCCGGCTGCTGCCACAATAGCCTTAATACTGTAGACTCTCTGAGATCTGAAAATTGCCCCACTGTTTAGATATGCATTGTAGAAGTTTTCCTAGAGCGGTGTGTAGAAACCCTCTGCAGCTCTCTCATCCCTCCTAGGTGGAAACCACACATCAAACTCCACAAAGCGAAGCTGCTGAACCTGCTTGGCCGTGGCGGCCCTCAAGTCAAGGTGGATCACTGGAGGCGGACCCTATGGTCTGAGCGGTGGGCGTGATTCCCTACGCTGTGTAGCTGGCCTAGGTGGGACTGGAACACTGGTACGACTAGAGTGGCATAGCTACGGCTGGGGTGCCTCCTCGGTCTCCTCGGCCTACTGGCCCTCCTCACCCTCCTGAGGCTGCTGTGACTGCTGTCCCTCCTATGTCTCCTAAGCTGGCTGAGGCTCTACTGGTGGGGGCTGCTGCTGTGACTCCCCCTGAGGCTAAGGATCCATAACAGGAAGACATCGTCCTACCATCATGATAGTCCCAGCTAGACTACCATGAAGACGCTCAATGCGCTCAAGTCTGCCCTACGCGTCTGGTGCTAGATGATCTGCTATGACAACTCCACTACGGGCACCTCCTCTCTCGGCACGCTCTGCGGCCTCAGCGACTGTTGCTGCTCTCGCTGTCTCTGCATCAGGATACTTGCGCTTCTTTGATGTAACCTGCTTCATCGCCTTGCCTTTGGTTCCTGCGAGCAAGCGAGGCGGGGGCCTCCGATCGTCATCTCCGGGACCACCACCAACGTTCTTGGTGCGAGCCATCTGATCTGACAAGAGAAAAACTACCGCTAACAAGATCAACTGTCCACTGACACTTTCGAGGCTTGGCCTCGATCCGTACTCGTGAGCTTGGCTCCGAGTTGACTATCAACTGCACCTGTCACCTCAATGACACCAACTCGCTGCACGATGGAATAGATGGATATACAAGTAAATACGATATATCTAATAGATGTGAAACCCTATGAGAGCAAGCAATTTAGATGCGAAATAGAAACGACTAGCTTGCTACCTAACAAACCAACGATCTAATAAAAAGAGAAGTGACATGCGGGGGGAACACTGGGACCGCTAGGGTTAGGGTTCGCGATGAATTGATTGCCCTAGTTGCAGTTTGAAGTTAAAGCATGTAATAGCAATGCAGATTAGGGCACGACGGCGTTGGAGAAGGCCTTACCAACACTGTGAGAGCTTTGCAGTGACTCGGCGACAATGGAGCATGGCAGGTACCTGAGCAGTGGACAGCGGTGGAGCTCTGCGCGGTGGCACGGTGGCTACGAAGGCTCGCAAGCTGATGGTGGCGTGCGGACACGGGCTGGCAGCGGCGGGCGCGTGGGCTAGCGCTGGCGTGGCGAGCTGGCTCGGGGAAGAGCTGTGCGGGCACGGCGGCGGTGGAGCTAGCGTGACGGTGGTGGCGTGGATGAGCTATGGCGGTGTCAGCGCAGGGAAGCTGGCTAGGGCATAGGCGGATCAATGCTAGGTACGGCCGATTTGGTTAAATAGGGTCCCTGACAAGAAAGGAAACAAATAAAGAGTCCTAAAGCCGCATGAGATCTACTGACCGGATGCTCTGGTGGTAGCGACCGGACGCTGGGTCCAATACCTCTAGAATCACAACTGGACGCGTCCGATGGTCCATGACCGGATGCAGCCAAAGTCCGATTAGTTGCCCTTAACGCCATGTAGATCGACCGGACGCTAGAACCCTTCCTGACTGAACGCTCAAACGCAGAGTTCGGTCACTCCTTCAGCTTCTGTTCACCTCCTGTGAACTGACCGGATGTTGGACTGCAGAGTCCGGTGCAGCGTCCGGTCACTCTTTTCTAGCAAATCTTCAATGTTCCTTCGCGCTGCCTATTCCCAATCAAGTCCCAACTTGAATAAGATCCAAATAAACACCAATTGGGACTGATGTGAGTGACCTCTCTCAAACCCTCATAATTTTCAAAATATTTTGATTTAGGCTATAATTCTTTTTAAGAAAATAGGCAATAAGAGGGCAAATGGAACAAAAACGACAAAACAACATTCATGCATATGCAATACTTGTAAGTAAATCTAGTTGCTTGTCAAGTTTGATCCAAGGTTAAGCTTCTTCACACGCTTTTCGGTGGTTATCTTAACCATGTTAGACAAGCCCTATATGCATTACCAAGAATTAAACATGTTGTATATTACAATGAATGCAAGGGACAACACAAGCTCAATTTTTAGTGAAGTTACTAAAATCAAGTACATTGAGCTCATTCCGCAATCTACAAAATGTAGCCTCATCTAGCGGTTTAGTGAAGATATCCGCTAATTGATCTTCGGTTCTTACACCTTCTAGTGATATATCATTTTTAGCAACATGATCTCTTAGAAAGTGATGGTGGATATCTATGTGCTTGGTGCGAGAGTGTTGAACTAGATTATTTACAAGTTTTACCGCACTTTCATTATCGCACAAAAGATGTACCTTTTCTAGAACTACACCATAGTCTAGCAAAGTTTGTTTCATGTATAATATTTGTGCACAACAAGCACCCACGGCAATGTATTCGCTTCGGCGGTGGACAAAGCCACACTATTTTGTTTCTTGGAGGACCAAGACACAAGTGATCTACCAAGCAAATGGCACCCTCCGGATGTGCTTTTTCTATCAACTTTGCAACCGGCATAATCCAAATCCGAATAGCCAACTAATTCAAATATAGCTCCTTTGGGATACCAAAGGCCAATGCTTGGTGTGTGCTTAAGATACCTAAGGATTCTTTTTACGGCAATTAAATGTGTTTCCTTAGGATTAGCTTGAAATCTAGCACACATACACACACTAAACATGATGTTGGGCCTAGATGCGGTTAAATATAACAAGCTACCAATCATGGAACGATAGAGAGTTTGATCAACTAGGTTACCTCCCTCATCTAGGTCGAGATGTCCATTTGTAGGCATTGGTGTCTTGATTGGCTTACATTCATCCATCTTGAATCTCTTGAGAAGATCTTTTGTGTATTTCTCTTGAGAGATGAAGATGCCTTCTTTCATTTGCTTGACTTGAAAACTAAGAAAGAATGTAAGCTCACCAATCATTGACATCTCAAACTACTTTGACATCAATTCACTAAATTCTTTTCATGAGTCTTCATTTGATGATCCAAAGATGATATCATCAACATATACTTGACAAATGAAGATATGCCCATCAAGCTTCTTGGTAAATAGTGTGGTGTCAACCTTCCCAATGGTGAAGCCCTTCTCAATGAGGAAGTCCCGAAGGCGCTCATACCAAGTTCTTGGGGCTTGCTTAAGCCCATATAACACCTTGGACAACCTATAAACATGATTAGGATATCTAGGGTCTTCAAACCCGGGAGGTTGATCAACATAGACTAGTTCATTAATAAAGCCATTTAAAAATGCACTTTTCACATCCATTTGATATAGTTTCATTTCATGATGTGATGCATATGCAAGTAGGATACAGATGGCTTCTAATCTTGCAACCGGTGCAAAGGCCTCTCCAAAATCCAAACCTTCAACTTGGGAGAACCCCTTTGCAACTAGTCTTGCCTTGTTCCTCACAACAACTCCTTGATCATCTTGCTTGTTGCGGAACACCCACTTTGTTCCAATGACTCTTGCACCTTTTGGTCACTCTTCAAGAGTCCAAACTTCATTGCGAGTGAAGTTGTTCAACTCTTCATGCATGGCATTGATCTAATCTGGATCTTTAAGAGCTTCTTCTACCTTGGTAGGCTCATAGCAGGAGACAAAAGAGTGATGAGCAATAAATGAAGCAAGTTTTTGAGATCAAGTCATTACACCCTTTGATGGACTCCCTATGATGAGATCTTGTAGATGATCTTGTAGGAGAGGTGTATTTCTTCTATTGACCACTTGAGGAGGTGGTTGTAGAGCATCAACATCTTGTGCTTGTACCACCATTTGCTCATGGGAGATATGAGTATCTTCATTTTCTACTCTCCCATCTTTTTCACCATCTTGTGGCACACTTGATGAAGAAGGTTGATCAATGACTTGTACATCATCTTCATCATCTTTTGGCTTGATGTCTCCCACTAGAATATTCTTCATAGCCTCCCTCAATGGTTCATCACCTACATCATCAAGATTCTCATGTGCTCCTTGGGAGCCGTTAGATTCATCAAATTCCACATCATATGTTCTTCAACCAAGCCGGTGGCATGATTAAATACTCTATATGCTTTGGACTTTGATGAGTAACCAACAAGAAAACCAATATCACAATGTCTTTGGAACTTCCCTAGGTGTTGCCGCTTCTTGTAGATGTAGCATTTGCAACCAAACACCCTAAAGAAGGAGACGTCCGGCTTCTTCCCATTGAGCAACTCATAAGGTGTCTTGCCAAGGAGTATAGGTTGATTGCTTCCGCTCATAGAGCTTCGGGGGTGTTGTACTCATCTAGCATTGTCCTTGCAAGAGTGATCAAAGTCCGGTTCTTTCTCTCAACTACACTATTTTGTTGAGGAGTATAGGTTGCGGAGACTTCATGCTTGATCCCAACTTCATCACAATAAGCTTCAATATTTGTGTTGTCAAATTCTTTTCCATTGTCACTTCTTATCTTCTTGAGCTTCACTTCAAATTCATTTTGAGCTCTCTTGGCAAACTTCTTGAAGCAAGATGCAACTTCAGATTTGTCATGAAGGAAGAATACCCATGTATACCTTGAATAGTCATCAACAATCATAAGACAATAGAGATTCTCTCCCAAACTCTTGTATGTTGTTGGTCCAAATAAATCCATATGTAGGAGTTCTAGCACTCTTGTGGTTGACATGAAAGCTTTTGTTGGATGGGTATTTGCAACTTGCTTGCCGGCTTGACATGCACTACAAAGTTTGTCCTTCTCAAACTTCACATCCTTAACCCTCTCACCAAATCATTCTTCATTAGCTTCTTGAGTGAACTCATACCAACATGAGCAAGTCTTCTATGCCATAGCCACCCAAGTGTTGTTTTGGTGAATAGGCAAGTCTTCAAATTTGCATCTTCGGAGGTGAAATCCACTAGATATAAGTTGTTGTATCTAAATCCATTGAATATCACTTGATTATCATCTACCTTGGATACAACAACCTCCTCGGTGAACAAGCATTGGAAGCCAAGATCACACAATTGTCCAATGGATAGCAAGTTGAAACTCAATGAAGCGACATATAGCACATTGGAGATGGAATGATCATTTGATATTGCCACTTTGCCCAATCCTTTAACCTTGCCCTTTGAGTTATCTCCAAATGTTATTTTCTCTTGTCCATCTACCTCTTCATCTAGTGAGGTGAACATATGAGGATCACCGGTCATATATTGAGTGCAACCACTATCAATAACCCAATGACTTCCACCGGTCTTATAGTTCACCTACACACAAGAGATTCAAGCTTTAGGAACCCAAACTTGTTGAGGGCCCTTCACCTTCTCAACAAGTGACTTAGCCACCCAAATCTTCTTAGGCCTATTCTTGTTAGGGGGTCCTAAGAACATGACTTTCATCTTTCCACTAGAATCCTTTCTAAGCATGTAGTGAGCATTGAAAGGTAAAGGGTCTAGCATGCTTGGGCAAGGGTTGTGGCGGTGGAGTTTGGCACTCATGAGCAAAGTGGCCTTCTTGTCCACACTCAAAACATCTCTTTGGCTTTGGCTTTGGCATTGATTGTTGTTGTTGAGCTTGAGCCTTCTTCTTCTCTACACTTGCCACATATCCAATGCCACTTCTATCCATCTTCATGATGGTGTTCATAAGTAGCTCACTTGGAGATGCTTGCCTCTTGCAAACTTGCTCAATCCCATCTTAAGATGCTCTTTCTCCATCTTGAGCTTCTTGTTCTCTTCCTTGAGAATGTCATTGTTCTTTCTTCCTTGAGCTTCTTATTCTCTTCTTTGAGCTTCTCATTCTCAAGGATCAAACCTTCATCATGATCAAGAGTTTCTAGCACAATGGTGTTGTGGCTTTTCATCTCTTCAAGATCTTTCTTGAGTTTCTCATTATCACTCTTGAGCTTGATATACTCATCATAGTCATTACACTCAACCACTTGCTTGCCTTTGCCACTAGATCCTTGCTCAATGCTCTCATCAATCAAATCATCACATGATATAGCTATATCAATCTTAACAACATGGTTAGTAGCATTATGTGGCTCATTTGGTAAAAATTCTTGAGCAATAACAAGAGTATCATGATTGATCTTAAGAGTTGTATAATCATCTTTTAGCTTGTTTGTGGCTAGTGATGAGCTCATTGTGCACCCACTCAAGTTTATCATGTTTATCTTTAAGCTCTTTCTTAGAAGATTTGAGCTCCTTGAGTTTGGATAATATAGCATCATTTGTTTCTCTAAGCTCAACATTAGCCTTTTCCAATGTATCGCATTTGCTAAGAGTGAGTCATTTTTAACATCAAGCTTTTCATTTTAGCTCTACTCTTTCTAATGATCTTAGTGTATTGTCTTAGTATTTTGACAAGATCATCATACGAAGGTGAATCATCATCATCGCTATCGCTATCATCATCACTAGCTTGCTCATCATCACTACTATCATCATTATTAGTTACCTTGCGTTCACCCTTGGCCATAAGGCATAGGTGTGTAGAGGACGATGGTGATGGTGGCGGTGAAGATGGAAGATCAATAGCAATGGCGGCCACCTTCTCATTGTCACTATCATCATCGGATGATCCACTAGATGAATCAATGTCCATGAGCCAATCACCGACGATGTAGGCCTTTCCACTATTCTTCTTCTTGTGGAAGTCCCTCTTTTTGCCATCTCTCTTCTTGTATGGCTTGTTCTCCTTCTTCTCATCTTCATCTTCATTACTTGAGTCATCTTTCTTGCCCTTGTTCTTGTTCTTGAACTTGTCTTTCTTGGGCTTGGGGCATTGATGTGCTAGATGACCAAGTTCACCACAATTAAAGCAATCCATTTCAGAGATTGGCTTCCTTCTAGAGCTTGTGAAGAACTTCTTCTTCTTGCCGTCAAACTTGATGCCACTCTTGTTTAGCTTCTTTAGCATCTTGGTGGCTTTCTTCACCATGAGGGCAAGGTTTTCATCTTCATCTTCTTCATCACTTGAGCTCTCATACTCAAGTCTTGCTTTGCCCTTATCTTGGCTAGCTTTGAATGCTATGTCCTTCTCTTTCTTCTTGGTAGAGGATGAGCCATCTTGTGGCATGATGTGCATGTACATCTCATGAGCATTGATCTTTCCCAAGATTTGTGTTGGTGTAGCGGCGGAAAGATCACCTTGATGTAGCACGGTCATAATATGCCCATATTTGTCAATGGGGAGGACACTCAAGATCTTTCTCACAACGTCGGATGGTGACATTTGAGTAAGTCCAAGTCCATTGACTTCCTCTACAAGAACATTTAAATGTGAATACATCTCATTAGCACATTCTTTGGGAAGCATCTCAAATGAATTTAGCTTTTTGATTACAAGATGATAGCGTTCCTCACAATCACTCTTGGTTCCCTCATGGAGTGCACAAACGTCCGACCATAGTGCATGGGTGTCTTTGTGGTTCCTTACGCGGTTGAACACATCTTTGCAAAGGCCTCTAAAGATGGTGTTTCGAGCCTTTGCATTCCATTTTTCATAATTAACCTCATCACCTTGTAAGTTAGTAGCATCCTGAGGTTTTGGGAAGCCTTGTGAGGCGGCTCTAAGAATACCAACGTCTAGAGCTTCCAAGTACGCCTCCATGCGGATTTTCCAATATGGAAAGTCATCTCCTTCAAAGATAGGAGGAGGTCCATCCCCGTGAGACATCTTGCTCTAAGCGATTAAGTTTAAAAACGTGAGCACGAGGCTCTGATACCAATTGAAAGGATCAAGATGCCTAAGAGGGGCGTGAATTTGGTTAATTCTAAATTTTCTTGCAATAATTAAATCCTATGGTTAGCCCAATTAACCCCATGTGCCTAGAAATGTGTTTCTATTAATCTAACGCACAACGGACTTGCAACCTATGTTCCAAACTTACTCTAGCATGGCAATTCTATGAATGTAAAGACAAGTATTGAATTGCTCAAAGTAAATGCTCAAAGTAAATAGAGAGAGAGAAACACGACGATGTTTTACCGAGGTATCGGAGAGTTGCCATTTCCCACTAGTCCTCGTTGGAGCACCCGCACAAGGGTGTAGCTCCCCCTTGATCCGTGCAAGGATCAAGTGCTCTCTATGGGTTGATTCTTCGACACTCCATCACGGCGAATCACCCAAAACTGCTCACAACTTGAGTTGGGTCACCCACAAGCTCCGTCGGGTGATCACCAAGCTCCCAATCACCACTAAGCCATCTAGGTGATGGCGATCACCAAGAGTAACAAGCACGAACTCTCACTTGACCACGCGAAGCCTAATGAGAAGACGGATGCACACTTTGCTACTCTTGATTCACTAATAAGGCTACTCTCTTGGATTCTCAAATCTCAATCACCTCACTAGGACCTTGCTCTTCTTGGCACTCACAAACGTGTTTCTCAGCTGTTGGAATGAGCAAAAGTGACTCCACACATGAGTGGAGCTTCTATTTATAAGGCAGCCTAAAAAACGAACCGTTATGAGCCTCTACGGGGTGACCGGACGCTTCGGTCATGTTGACCGGACGCTCCGGTCAGTTCAACCCACACACCAGTGGTTAAGTATTGACCAGACGCTGGCAGGGTCCGATCACCACTGACCGGACGTGTCCGGTCTTAGCGTTCAGTCACTTGACCACTCCAGCGTCTAGTCACACCGAACACAATTACCTTGGTCAAATGAACTGACCGGACCCTGCGGCTAGCGTTCGGTCACACCAGAGCCAGCGTCCGGTCAGCATTTGACCCTCCATTCACTTCCAACTTTTGAACATATGTGAATGAAGTTTGCTCTAAAGGATCTTAGGCATATTGAGGAGCTGCCTAGTGCTAGTTTTAACAAGTGTGCACCACACCTAACTCACTAGACTCATCTAGGTCAAGCTATCCGTCCATACCCCCCTTAATAGTATGGCCAAAGGAAAAACAAAGTCCTAACTACTCTAAGTGTCTCTCCAACTCCAATCAACACTTAGAACTAGTCATCCTTAACCTTGTCGTCCATCCTTTGAAAACCGAAATGATTTCCATCGTAGGGGCATGACCACCTTGATTGCCTAATTGATCTCCATTACCATGACCTAACTTAATTGCCTCTGCAAAACACACATTAGTCATAGTAATCTTGTATTATCATTAATCACCGAAACCCAACAAGGGGCCTAGATGCTTTCAGGGGGCCCTATCAATCATCAGGCGGGCCTTCGTTTTGGTAGCCCCAGCAGACTTCTTAGACTTCTTCCACATAGTACCATGCGTCCACTCAGCAGGTGCAGCCCCAGCAGCCTTAGGGACAGCAGGTCCCACCTCGCTAGGGATTTGGAAACAAGCCTGGTGCTTGCTTCAAGTGTGGCAAAGATGGCCACTATGCCTAGGAGTGTCCCCAGAACCAGTTAGTTCAGTCTGCTCAATCATCGGCGAACTCCAGGCTGGTCAAACGGACCGTGATCAAGAGGAAGGTGCCCAGCCAATCCGAACAGGTGAATTTCACAAATGCTGAGCAGATATTGCAGTAGGAACCAGTGATGGCTGGTATGTTTACCATCGATTCCCATCTAGCCTATGTGTTGTTCGATTCTGGTGCATCATATTCCTTTATGAGCATTGGATTTGTAGATCAGCACAACTTACCACCTATGGTTATACCGTATGCCTATAGAATCCATACTGTGGGTTCGCAAATGTTCATCAATACCCGAACATACATAGTAAGTTTGGTATTAGCCACCCACACTTACCGCCTATAGTTCATGGTAATGCCTGGGCAAGGCATTGATGCTATTCCTAGAATGAACTAGTTGCGGGTGTATGTGGTAGTCTTGGATTTGAAATGGAGAAGTGTCGAGTTATGACTTCCTTCTTCTGAGGATAGGATGTCTCTGCTTGTACCCTCAGATCCAGTCTTACCTATCACTGCCCATGTTGAAGCCTCTCCTGATCTTACCCCCATCCCTGTGGTATGTGAGTTCCCAGATGTTTTTCCTAAAGATCTTCCTGGGTTGCCACCGGACAGAGAGGTGGGATTCTCCATTGAGCTAGAGCCTAGTACTGCTCCTATCTCCTGACGCCCATACTGCATGGCTCTAAGGGAATTGGCTGAGATGAAGAAGCAGCTGGAAGAGTTGATGGAAAAAGGTTTCATCCGTCCTAGTTCTTCACCATGGGGTTGTCCAGCATTTTTGTGAAGAAGAAGGATGGTACTCTATGGATGTGTGTGGATTACCGCCCTCTTAATGTAGTAACGGTTAAGAACAAGTATATGTTGCCCCACATAGATACTTTTTTCGATCAACTAGCTAGTGCCAAGGTGTTCTCGAAGATTGACCTCCGATCAGGCTATCATCAGATCAAGATCAGACCACATGATATACCGAAGATAGCTTTTTCTACTATGTATGGGTTGTATGAGTACCTAGTGATGTCTTTTGGTCTCACCAATGCTCCTGCCTTCTTCTTGTACCTGATGAATTCAGTCTTTATGCCGGAGCTAGACAAGTTTGTGGTAGTATTCATTGATGATATGCTGATTTATTCCAAGAATGATGAAGAGCATACCCAACACCTTTGGACAGTGTTGTCTCGACTAAGGGAACACAAGCTTTATGCTAAATTCAGCAAGGGTGAATTTTGGTTAGATCGAGTGCAGCTTTTGGGGCATGTGTTGACACCTAACGGCATTTCGGTAGATCCCAGCAAGGTGCAAGATGTGTTGGATTAGAAGTCTCCCAGATCTGTGCAATAGATTTGTCAGTTCCTTGGTCTTGCGGGGTACTATCGGCGTTTCATTCTAGATTTCTCCAAGATAGCCCAGTGAATGACCAAGCTTCTCCAAAAAGAAGCTAACTTTGATTGGAGCCTAGCCTACGAAGAAGCCTTCCAAGCTCTGAAAACATTTCTGACCACTGCTCCTGTGTTGGCCCAATCGGACATTGATAGACCCTTTGATGTATATTGTGATGCCTCGAAGACAGGTTTGGGGTGTGTTCTTATGCAAGATGGGCGTGTGATAGCTTATGCTTCGCGCCAACTGAAAAAGCACGAGGTGAATTACCCCACACATGACTTAGAGCTAGCTGCTGTGGTCCACGCTCTGAAGATTTGGAGGCACTATCTGTTGGGCAACAAAGTGCATATCTTTATAGATCACAAGAGCCTCAAGTATATTTTCACTCGGTCTGAGCTGAATATGAGGCAAAGGAGATGGTTAGAATTGATAAAGGATTATAACTTAGAAGTCCATTATCACCCAGGAAAGGCCAATGTCGTGGCTAATGCTTTGAGTCGAAAGTCACATCAGAGTGAAGAAACACCTTTGTCTCTCAACCATGCAGAGGTGTTGGCTCACATTGCCTTGACCTCAGAGTTGCTTGAGCAGATTATTCTAGAGCAAAAGCAAGACCCCGAAGAAATTCCCCACATTAGAAAATTGATGGCCGAGGGGTGTGGCCCTCACTTTAGTGTTGATAAGTAGGGAGTAGTAAGATACAAGGATAGACTGGTAGTTCCATTTAGTAAGGAGCTAAGAAGGAAGATTTTGAGTGAATCCCATAATTCAAAGTTGTCGATTCATCCTGGCAGCAATAAGATGTACCATGATCTACGCCAATTGTACTGGTGGTACAACATGAAGCAGGACATCACCCAGCATGTCACGGAGTGCGACACTTGGGATAGAGTTAAGGCAGATCATATGCGTACTCCAAGATATTTGTAGCCCTTGCCCATTCCTATTTGGAAATGAGAAGATATTTCCATGGACATTGTGGTGGGTTTGCCCCGCACATCCAAGGGCTATGATTCTATTTGGGTCATTGTGGATTGCCTCACCAAGTCAACTCATTTCCTCCCAGTGAATTCTAAATATTCCGCCAGACAGTATGTCGAGTTGTACTTGGACCGGATTGTGACTTTACACGGAGTTCCCCTCACTATCATCTCTGATAGGGGATCAATTTTTGTCTCTCGCTTCTGGGAGCAACTCCAGGAGTGTCTTGGAACTAGTCTCCTTCACAGTTCAGCCTATCACCCCTAGACTGATGGCCAAACCAAAAGGGTGAACCAAGTTGAAGGGTCGAGATGGCAGACTAGAGGGGGGTGAATAGTCTTTTCTAAAATTAATCGCGTCGGCTAACCGAAACAAGTGCGGAATTAAGACGATCGGTCTAGCCAAGACTAAACCCCTCTATCTATGTTCTCTAGCACCTTCCAAAGATACTAATCAAGCAACAAAGGTGCCGGGCTAGCTAAAGCTCACCTAACCAATTCTAGGAGCAAGGTCACATAAACCTATGCCGCTAGTACTTTAAGCAACAAGGGAGATCCTACACATGCTAGTAAGCAAAAGCACAAAGCCAACTAAGCTCACTAGCCATGCTCAATAACAAGGCAACCAATGCCAAATTAGAGAGCGCAATTACTTAGCTACACAAACTAAGCAATGTGACTAACAAGGTTACACAAACCAAATTAGCCACGCAAGGGAGCTACTTCTATGCTACACAAGCAAGAAGGTAACTAGTGAGCTACACAAGCTAACTAATTACAAGAGCAACTACACAAGCACAATGTATATAAAAGTAATCACAAGCTTGTGTAAGGGGATTGCAAACCAATGGGAAGAACAAGGTTGACACGGTGATTTTCTCCCGAGGTTCACGTGCTTGCCAACACGCTACGTCCCTGTTGTGTCGACCGCTCACTTGGTGGTTCGGCGGCTAATTGGCATCACCCGCCAAACCCACACGTCGGGCACCGCAAGAACCTACCCTGAAAGTGAGGGTAGCTCAATGACACGCTCAACTAGAGTTGCTCTTCGTGGCTCCCGCGGGGCGAGCACAATGCCCCTCACAAAGCTCTTCTCTGGAGCACCGCACAAGCTTCTTGCGGGCTTCGACGGAGACCACCACCAAGCCATCTAGGAGGTGGCAACCTCCAAGAGTAACAAGCACCACCGGCTTGCAACTCGATCACCTAGTGCCACTCGATGCAATCTCACAATGCAACGCACTAGAATCACACTCACTCACAATCGATTCGCACTCTTGCAAGCACAAGTGAGTTAGAGGGCATCCAAGCACTCCTACATAAGCCACATAGGCGTGAGGGTGCTCAGCAAGCAGCCCAAGGCCGGCCACCACTTCTATTTATAGCCCCATGGGCTAAACTAGTCATTACCCCTTCACTGGGCAATATTCGGGATGACCAGACACGCAGGTCATAATGACCGGACGCTGAAACCCGACGTCCGGTCACTAACAGAGAGGTTCCAGCGACGTTTTTCAGCGATCGGATGCGTCCGGTCATCACTGACCGGATGTAGCATCGGACGCTCCGGTCGTGAATACCGGACGCGTCCGGTCAGCATACCGGACGTGTCCGGTAGCCCCCAGACTGCCACGTGTCCTGTTCAAATAAACTTAGCCGTTGCTGCCCCTTCTGCTGATGACTGGATGCTCACACCGGACGCAGAGACACAAATGACCGGACGCTGAGCCGCAGCGTCCGGTGGAGTATAGTAAGCACCCTAGCTCGACCGGACGCGTCCGGTGGTACCGGACCGGACGCTGTCAGCGTCCGATCGGCTGCTTTGCCGTATGCTGACTTTTCTGATTCACACCGGACGCGTCCAGTGTGGCGACCAGATGTGTCCGGTCGCTGAGTCTATCGCCAAGATACCGGACGTGTCCAGTCACATACCGGACATGTCCGGTCACTCTGTCACCAGCGCGACTTTATCTTCTTCACCCTTGCTCAAATGTGTCAACCACCAAGTGTATCACCTTGTGCACATGTGTTAGCATATTTTCACAAACATTTTCAAGGGTGTTAGCACTCCACTAGATCCTAAATGCATATGCAATGAGTTAGAGCATCTAGTTTCACTTTGATAACCGTATTACGATATGAGTTTTAGTCCTCTTAATAGTACGGCTATCAAACCTAAATGTGATCACACTCTCTAAGTGTCTTGATCACCAAAACAAAATAGCTCCTATGGTTTATACCTTTGCCTTAAGCTTTTTGTTTTTCTCTTTCTTCTTTCCAAGTCCAAGCACTTGATCATCATCATGGTGTCATCATCATCATGCTATGATCTTTGTTTGCTTCGCAACTTGGAGTGTGCTACCTATCTCATGATCACTTGATAAACTAGGTTAGCACTTAGGGCTTCATCAATTCACCAAAACCAAACGAGAGCTTTCACAAGTGCTCGAAGACATGTTGAGAGCTTGTGCCATTTCTTTTCCTAAGAAGTGGGATGGATGCCTGAAGTTAGCCGAATTTTCTTACAATAATAGCTACCAAGAGAGCATTCGCATGGCACCATTTGAAGCTCTATATGGGAAGAAATGTCAGACGCCACTTAATTGGGTTGAAGTGGGAGACCATGGATACTTTGGGCCAGAATTCATCAAGGAGGCTCAAGAGCAAGTTGTCCTTATCCAGAGTCATTTGAAGGACGCTTAGAGCCCATAGAAAGCGTATGCAGACAAGCGAAGAAGGCCTTTGGAGTTTGAAGTAGGGAATTATGTGTACCTCAAGGTATCTCCTATGAGAGGAGTACATTAGTTTGGTATCCATGGCAAGCTAGCTCCCCAATACATGGGTCCTTACAAAATTTTGAGGCAATGGTTTCCCCGTTGCTTATCGTCTCTAGCTTCCTGAGATTTTATCTGTGGTACACTAGGTGTTTCATGTATCACAATTGAAGAGATGTTTATGGGTACCGGGTGAAGCTGTAGAAGTTGAAGGACTTCCCCTCCAACCAGATTTGACTTACATTGAGCACCCCATCAAAATCCTGGACGAGAAAGAAAGAGTAACCAGGAACAGTGTGGTTAAGTTCTACAAAGTGCAATGGCAAAAACTATTCAGAGAACGAGGCCACATGGGATCAAGAGAGTTACCTATTGAAGCATTACCCCCACCTCCTCTGCAGTTCTGATAGTTAGTTGCTGCGCCAAAATGTATTTTCTATCTCCTTCTCACACTAGGCACATGAATCTCGGGTCGAGATTTTGTTTTAGGGGGGTAGATTTGTAACACCCTCGGTGTTACACTGTATGTTTTTTGCTAAAACACTGCATGAGCATCAAACTTGTGTGTAAATGTGTGTAATACAGGGTATACATCGATATTCGGAACTTGAAACGTTCATTTGAAACAAGAAAACAAATGTTACATTTCATGTCTATTTTTATCATTTAGGGTTCTAAGTGAATTTTTATCGAACAAAAATGCTATAGAACGTTTTTGTGAACTTTGATAAAGTTTGTAGTACGAACTTTGTAGGCACCGATGAAATAGTGCAGTCGAGGACGAGGTTCGCTAGCTAGTATATCAAGTAGCTCGGAAATGGAATTCGCCGCAAAACCGTTCAAAGTTTAGTCATTTCGCGTAGGTCTGTAAATGGGTCGACGAAGCCATGTTCGACAATTTTTGTAGAGCGATCGGGTGAAGAGGTGGCATGATGCTTTAGTTTAGTTCGACAGCCCTAGGTACCCTCTTGAGTGTTGAATAGCTGGTTTGACTCTTGAATCATTGGGTTTGAGTTTTTGAACGGCTTTAAAAAGTGTGCAAGCCACGGGTCGAGCCATGCCAGCGCCTGGGGCACGATCACCGCAAGGCTCTCGGCACTATCGCATTGGTCGCCGTCATGCCTGTGTGAGCACACCCACATGTGGCTCTACGCTGCCAGTCAAGGTCTCCTACTGCCGTGCTCTGGCACACGGCACGCACGCGTGCTGGGCCTGACCATGCCTGGCTGCTCTATCCCTCCTCCAGCATGTCTGCCTAAAGCTGTTGCTCGCCATCGCGTCCTGTCGCTCGCACTACGCACTGTCCGGCGCTGCCGTCCTGCTACTACTCCTGTTGACGTTGGTTGTGCACGCACGTGGGCTTGCCCTGCTTTGCCTCGTTCTCATGCTTGCGCGCAAGGCCACACCAAAGGTGCTAGTCACGTTGCCTGGAAGGTCACCGGCCGGCCGAGACCATGCCAAAGCCAAATCGATGCGCTGGCCCCTTTCTTTGTACCAAGCACGTTTGGTGGTTGAGTGGAAGGACAGCGTCGTGCCTAACTGGCCCCTGTTACGGTGGTGCAAGGGAGGGGCGCCAATTTGATTTTTTGTCATCGCCGGCTGCCATAAGTTCGTAGGCGTCGCCCCTGCAATTTGGCCTCGCAACACTCCACCGTTTTCCAATTAATTGTGCACACTACGAGCTTGGATAGTTAGCTTTTGAGTGAAGTCGTCCCGACATTCGTTCGGCCTATAGTGAGGTGAGGTAGGGCATTTCATCGGTCCGCCATGGCCACCGGAGCGGGTGCACGGCTAGGGGTGTCGTGTGATGCTTCACTGTTTCAATTAGGCTTGCATTGCGTAGTCATTGACTTGGTGATCGCGCTTGTGTAGTGGTTTCGCCGATGGAGCCGCGGGTCACTGGGAACATCATCGCCGCTCTCGTCAGAAACTAGAGCGACCCCACGTATGTGGCCAGTTGCCTTGTCATGCCCCACGACCTCGTCCAAGTCGTCCTACGCGTCGCTTGTAAGGCCGTCCTACTCCTAGGATAGCTGGGTGAGTCAATTGGGGCCGAGGCTCGCCGGAGTGCGTGGCCACCGCCGATGGACGCCGTGTCATCACTGTGTCCGTGGCCAGTTGAATTGGGAGAAGGATGGCCGTATCTTGAACCTCTAGGGGGTTATGGGTACCCTAGGGATGGAAGCTAGGAGTAGTGGTAGAGCTAGGCGGGACATTTAGCCGGTGTTGGCGTCACCGTGGCCAAACCCCGCCGTGGTGCATGGTCGTGCCTCTGTACGCCACCAATCACGGTGCTAGATACCTCATTCAACTACGGTTGTGTCGAGGAGTGTCTCGGTGGCAAGTATTGCGGCCAAGAGGGTCGGTGCTCACCGACGTTGGCCGGAAGCGCTGCGGCCTCTGTTAAATCCAGCCAGGGGTGTCAGAATGTAAATTCGAGATGAGGCAGGGGAATAAATGCGAGCATTGGTCAGAGAGTAGAATAGTAGGAGGGACGGCGGAGTCATTTAGCGGAAACCTAGGGTTTCTTTTGCATAGTCGTCGGCGCGCACGGGTCCTCCCCACCACAGGCCGTCCACGCTCTGGGCTAGGCCGCGCCATGTGGGCCACACCATGCGTTGCCCATACGCACGCGTGTCGCGCTAGTTTGGGACGAGCCGGAGAGTTGGGCCACATGGTAGATTTCTTTTTTCAATTCTCTAGTGAATTACCAATGTTTATTCAATATAATTTATAGCTGAACTTTGATAAATTATAGTAAATTGTGTAGTTATCTAAAAATAGTGAAACCAATTTTGTTAGGTTCACAAAATTACCATCTACTTGTTAGTACAGTTAGATTACAGTTAGCTATGACGATGGTAGGTTCATAAATTCAAACTAAAGAGCTTAGTATTATGGAGGTTAATAATTGTAGGAATTTTTGTGGTAAATCATGGCACAAGCTGTCGCAGGCTTGAGGCTCTTGAATCATGGCAATAGCTGGTTTGACTCTTGAATCATTGGATTTGAGTTTTTGAATGGCTTTAAAAAGCGTGCAAGCCACGGGTCGAGCCATGCCAGCGCCTGAGGTGCAGTCACCGCATGGCTCTTGGCACTGCCACACCGCCCACCGTCCTGCCTATGCGTGCACACCCATGTGTGGCTCTACACTACCGGTCAAGGTCTCCTGCTGCCGTGCTCTAGCCCATGGCACGTGCGTGCGCTGGGCTCGGCCATGCCTGGCTGCTCTGCCCCTCCTCCAGCACGTTCGCCCGAAGCTACTGCTCACCGCCGTGTCGCGTCACTCGCACTACGCACCGTCCAACGCTGTCGTCTTGCTACTGCTCCTGTTGACATCGATTGTGCACGCACATGGGCTTGCCCTGCTTGCCTCATTCTCACGCTTGCGCGCGAGGCCACACTAAAGGTGCTAGTCACGTCACCTGGAAGGTCGCCGGACGACCGAGCCACGTCAAAGCCAAATTGATGCACTGGCCCCTTTCTTTGTATCGAGTACGTTTGGTGGTCTAGTGGAAGGACAGTGTTGTGCCTAACTGGCCCCTGTTGTGGTGGTGCAAGGGAGGGGCGCCAATTTGAATTTTTGCCATCGCCGGCCGCCATAAGTCCGTAGGTGTGGCCCCTGCAATTTGGCCTCGCAACACTCCACCATTTTCCAATTAACTATGGACACTATGAGCTTGGATAGTTAGCTTTTGAGTGAAGTCGCCCCGGCGTTCGTTCGGCCTACTATGAGGTGAGGTGGTGTGTTCCCCTCGTGGCGGTCCGCCATGGCCGCCGAAGCGGGCGCATGGCCAGGGCGTCATATGGTGCTTCGTTGTTTCAATTAGGTGTGCATTGCATAGTGATTGACTTGGTGATCACGCTCGTGCAGTGGTTTCATCAGTGGAGCCGTGGGTCGCCGAGAACGTCATCGCCGCTCTCGCCGGAAACTAGAGCGACCCAGCATACGTGGCTAGTTGCCATGCTGTGCCCCGCGACCTCGTCCAAGCCGTCCTACGCATCGCTGGTAAGGCGCTCCTACTCCTAGGATAGCTGGGTGAGTCAATTGGGGCCGAGGCTCACCGGAGTGCGTGACCACCACCGGCGAACGCTGTGTCATCACTATGTCCGTGGCCGGTTGAAGTTGGAGAAGGATGGCCATATCTAGAACCTCTAGGGGGTTATGGGTACCCTAGGGATGGAAGCTAGGAGTAGTGGTAGAGCTAGGTAGGACGTTTAGCCAGCGTCGGTGTCACCGTGGCCAAACCCCACCGTGGTGCACGGTCGTGCCTCTATATGCCACCAATCATGGTGCTAGATACCTCATTCAACTACGGTTGCATCGAGGAGTGTCTCGGTGGCAAGTATTACGCCTGAGAGGGTCAGTGCTCGCCGGCGTTGGCCAGAAGCGTCGTGGCCTCTATTAAATCTGGCCAGGGGTGTCAGAATGTAAATTCAAGATGAGGCAGGTGGATAAATGCGAGCGTCAGTGAGAGAGTAGAATAGTAGGAGGGATGATGGAGTTATTTAGTGGAAACCCAGGGTTTCTTTTGCATATACGCCGACGTGCGCGGGTCCTCCCCACCGCAGGTCGTCCACGCTCTGGGCTAGGCCATGCCGTGCGCTGCGCGTACACGTGCGTGTCGCGCCGGTATGGGCCGAGCCAGAGAGTTGGGCCGCGTGGTAGATTTCCTTTTTCAATTCTCCAGCAAATTACCAACGTTTATTCAGTATAATTTCTAGCTGAACTTTGATAAATTATAGTAAATTGTGTAGTTGTCCAAAAATAGTGAAACCAATCTTGTTAGGTTCGCAAAATTACCATCTACTTGTTAGTATGGTTAGATTACAGTTAGTTGTGACGATGGTAGGTTCATAAATTCAAACTAAAGAGCTTAGTATTATGTATGTTAATAATTGTAGGAATTTTTGTGGTAAATTGGTGATAGATATAGCTATGAAAATTTACAGTAGGCTCATTAGATTATTATGTACTTGCTGTAAATTTTGTAGCCCTAGAGTAGGATGGTAAATAGAGTAGATATTATTCTTGCTTTATTATATATAGCGTAAATCAGCTTTAGGAGTAAGAATACCGGTAGTTGCTCTAGTAATGTATGCCATACTTCATACTTGTTATTGGTAACAATAGATAATTTAGTACCGTAGTTGGTAGCACTAGCTTAGTAGTTAAACAGATATACTTTTATTTTAAGAGTTGTTGTTGCTATATTACTAAGCATTGCATCATCATTTCATGCATGTAGATCACGAGCTGGTAGAATTTGTGCCCATCGACGAATAGGAGTACGACGAAGTCACTGAGGAGTACGAGGAGGAGATCCTCGTGTAGGAGGGAGCTCTAGAGTCTTTTGGTGCTGACCTTACTGACCTATCACCTGCCTAAAGCAAGCCTGGGTGCATAACCCCTATTTTTTATCACTGAATATATATATATATATATGATGCGCATTTAAGTTACAGGTATTTTATAAAAACTACGTGCATAAATATATCCACCCATGAGTCCTACTAGTATAGGTCGAGTAGCTGCTATGCTCAGGATGTCGGTAGCGTGGGTAACCTGTCGTTACTCACAAATAGGTGATAAATATGATCACTCCTGATAAAATGGTGGAAAGGAAAATGATGACCGGACAGGGACATGGTTGGGTTCTGGTGGGTGTAAAGGGTTGTATCCTGCGACCAATAGGGCATAGCTCGGTTACACTTTTTCCCTGTCTATGTCAATTAAGGACCGGTCGTTGCAATGGACGCGAGGCAAGTCACAGATCTATTGTCCCGAGCGCATACTTGGATATGGGCATAGGTAAGACTTGTTGTTCTCTTGTCGTGGATCCGGCTCTTTCTGAACCGACTAATTGGAGGCGGAGATGGTGGAGGTCCTTGCACCGCACTCAGTCCGGGACTCAGGAGTGGGGGCTTGGAGTCCAAGTTTGGACGGGGACCTAGACACCCAGGACGGGAGGGTGATGGGTTAGTCCTACTTGTGCCTAGGGTACAAGTGGGGCGTGTGTTTTCGGGACACTCAGTTGGGCACATTGGTTCATGAATCGCCGCCGAGTCGATACGACTTGTCTTACCTCTAGCATCGTAGTAAGAACTAAAAGTTGAAAGAAGAAGAAATAGAACTGATGGCTCAACTCTTGCTTGAAAGTAGAACATGTGCTTATATAGACTGGACATATAATAACTTAATATGGCTGATAATAATAACATAAATAAGGACTCACTTTTAGTATTGCTTTCTGCTAAAAGAAAATCAACAAACCATAAAGCTTATCATATTCCTTGGAGTCAAAAAATTATTCCCACTAGTCAGATAAGTCTTGCGAGTACATTGTGTACTCAGGGTTTATTTACCCCTGTTGCAGGTGATGCATGAGAAGTGCCTTTGTGTGGAGGATTCTTCTGGTAGGCTGAGACGGAATCCTCATTCTTATCGCTAGATGTTTATTTTAAATTCCGCTTTTTATCATTCCGCACTCTAACATTTGGTAATATAATAATATAATTTTTAAGAAACTCTGATGTATGAAATGGACCTGTATTGTAACTCGTTATCATTATTGGATCCTTGGAAAAAATGTGTATCTTTTGGGTTCTCCATTGGGGTGTGTCCGACGGATACCGCCCGCTGTAGCTTGCTTTTGGGGTGCTTAGTGTCTGGTGGAAGGCGAGCACCTCCGTAAGCATGTTATTTAGAGTAGTTCTACCACAGGTGCGTCTTTATAGAATTGTGGCTTTGTTTTTTAATTATAAAAAGAGTTTGAACACTATCAAAGCTAACACTATTGCGTAAACTTGAATTATTGTGTGTCCTTCATCGATGAGACGTTGAGATTGTACTTTTTCTTATAAAATATAGGTGTTGTAGATGCATCCAATTCCATCGATGATATTGTCACGTGTCCAAAAGAGCGTAAGTGTGAGTTAGATAGAGCACGAATGGATGCAGTGTCTCCTGAACAAAATGCGCTAATAAACAAGAGGCGGCGTGACTTGTATGCAACACAAAATGCTGCAAGAAAACTACAAATGACTCCACAAGAGAAGAAGTTGAAACGAAAAGATATCAACAAAAAATACAACACGGCGGTGAGAGAACACAGAGCCAACAATCTGCATCAGGACTCAATCGCCATGGAGAGCCCTCACTTTAACCCTTAGCTTATTTTCCCTTCTTCACCTCAATCACCTAAAGCGCCTTCATACGATATGGAAATACCCAAATTGAGGGGCACGCCTGTTGACATCGCGCCATCTATAGTTCATAATCTAGAACTCCAGACCCCTGAATTGGCTACGGCACTGACCATACATTGGCAGCGAGTGACCACTGGAGAGAGAAAAGCCCTTCTATCCTGTCGCAATCAGGCTTTTGAAGCAAACATTGGAAAAAGGGCTAGAGGGTGTGTAGATGGAAAGTGCAATGATTCAAACAACCCAACTCAACCGAGTGTGGTTTACAACAGTAATTAGCCTTGAGCACTATATATTGTTGGTACTTTCACCTTCGCTCTTCTATTCCAAAAACTCATAACTTTTCTTACTACAGGTAGTGTCACCCAGGAACCTCCAATTTCACCACCTAATAATTGCACAAGTACATAGACACAACCGTCTGTAGTTGACGGTACCTCTTCAATGCCTCCAAACGGTGCACAAGCTCATACGCCAGACTCTATGGTCAAGGATGGTATTTTCTTCATTAAATTTATCCCTTTTTTGTTTTTTTGTATGCCATTATGTTTCTCTCATCATATATGTGGCCGTGTTGCATAGACTATGATGAGGATGTCATATTTGAGGAGGACGAGGAAGAGGATGAGGCATATTTTTTTGCCGGACAATGTACACCGCGTAATAGTCAAAACATTCTTTCACAAACTTTCTTTCAACGCGTAACACATCAACATTTTGTCAGAAGGCGATGAGGAGGGAGCCGATGTCGAGCACAATCTCGACATAGATGAGCAAGACAACAGTGAGCCTGATGTCCCGGATCCATATGACAAAGTTTACGCTAATGTCCCATCAGAGTCACACATGCTACCATCGGTGCCAAACTGTGAGCACCGCAACGCAAAGAAATTTGAGGGTGAATCACCTAGATTCTGTTGTTGGGGTGGAAAGATTCATCTTTCAACTCATGAGACACCACCAGAGCTCATGAGGTTGTGGTCAAGCTCGGACACTGATGCAAGGCACTTTCATGCAAACATCAGATATTTTAACGACCACTTCTCTTTCACTTCTATGTACTGCCACCTAGATCATGTGACCACTAACATGCGAATCTGCGGTGTCTACATGTTCCGTGCCCATGGCCAGATTTACCATAACATACGTTCATTTGGTAAAGAGGAGGGTGTCGAAAAAAGACACCTTGAGCTTTATTTTTACGACGACGATCCATCCCTCGAGCATCAGATGAGCAAGTGTCGTGAGCAATGCGCCCAAAAAGACAAAGAAGTTATAGAGCAATTGGTTAGTATCTTTAATGGGAATCCCTACTCTCAGCAACTAAGGAGTATGGGACACATTGAAAATCTGGAGGATTACCGG